>NW_027140656.1:0-300000 GCF_036365525.1 Heterodontus francisci
GGTGCTCCGGTTTCCTCACACAGTCAAAGACTTGCAGGTTGATAGGTAAATTGGCCATTATAAATTGCCCCTAGTATAGGTAGGTGTCAGGGGAAGGTGGGGATGTGGTAGGAATATGGGATTCATGTAGGATTAGTATAAATGGGTGGTTGATGGTCGGCAGAGACTTGGTGGGCCGAAAGGCCTGTTTCAGTGCTGTACCTCTAAATAAATAAATTTCAAAGCCGTGCTCAGCAAGAACAAAGGTCCACAGGAAATCTCAGACACCTCACAGGGAGAAAGATCATCAAGGTGCAGGAACCTAAATAGTTAAAGCTTCATTGCAAGAGAGAAAAAAAACCAATGTAATCGCTGATGTCCAGGGTCGAACCCGAGACATAACCATCCCAGACAAAACTCCAAAACAATTAAATCAGCACAACTGCAACAGACAATGACAGCTGCAGTAATTCTAAGATTCATGTGTGAATTTGAGAAGTGATTATTGAGAATGAATGTGTGTTTCCTTCTATTTCTTCCCACAATTCTGTAATGAAATGTTCCTATTATCACATTTCTTTCAGTGTGCCGTGGCGGTGTCAAGATAACACAATATGCTCAATGAGGAATTTTAATTCACCGATTTGAAACTTACAGTAAACCTTTAATGAAAAAAGAAATCCCACAGTTAACCTTGAAAAAACTGGCAGACAAGATGCCCACCTCAATTGGCATCTGAAACACCTTTTCACATTCAAAGGCCTCCAACGGGAGACACATGTCTGCTGAGTCTCGACCTGTATCATTGGCTTGCTCTAGTGATTGAATTACCTTAAATTACTTTCATTAACACGGCATACAAGGACATCCTGACATATTGACTTTGAAAGAGCAAACTCCTCCAATTATAAATACTGGCACCCTGAGCCCTGGGTTGACAGAAGTTTCCAACCTTGAATCTCATTATAAGGTTCCAGCGAATACACTGAGACAGTCATGAGGCCTTCTGTCCATCTATGTGAAAGCTGGGAGTTTCCCCTGGACAAAGACAGACAAGCCAGTGATTCAAACTGTGCAGAAGCAGAAGGGCTGTGTCCCCCCATCTCTCTCTCTCCAGATAACGTCACAAGTTTGAATACCACATGCAACTGTGGTCCCTCCAAGCCGACAGATTACCACAGACAGACAAACCAGGGAAAGACAGCCACCTACAAGTCTGCCTCAAAGAAATCCCTGAGCCATGTGGGCCAGCCACAAAGGGCACTTTGACCAGCCAAAGACTTCAAGAATACAACTGCAGCCGGAAGACCACCGTGTCATCCAACATCACATAATGAGTATTTTATTTTAATATTTATTCCGGACTCCCATCTTCTCACTCTGTAATCTATTTCTGTGTGATTCTCGTACGCGTCTGTGCGTAAATGTGTGGTGTATTTTTTATGATTTTATTTAGATCGGGTTGATATTGTTAAGTATAATAAACTCACCTCTTTCCTGTTTAAACTCAAGAGAACCTGCCCGATCAGGTCCTTCACTGTCAATCCAAAGGTAAAAGGTAAAATACTCAATGAGAGGGTTAGCACATCCACTGGTTAAAAAGAACAAACAGAGTTGTGGTCAAATAAGACGAGCGACTGTGACCCATCCTCACCTGGCCGTAACAATAGGCAGGGTTGGGGATCGCGAGAATATGGGGATGAACTCAGCTCAGCATTAAACAGGTACCAGAGATTGTAAACTTCCTGGTTCAGCCTCAGACAACGGGCAGTGAGGGGGATGCAGACTGTCGATAGGGAATAGAGTATTTGACAAAAACTGAAGACAATGACTTCAGTCTTCTCATGATTTAAATGACAAGAACACCATGTCAGTGAAATATGTTTTCTGAATCTAATAGTTGCAGCTGGAGACTTACCAGGGACACCAATAATAGCGAGTATGGGATATTAAATACATTCAATCATCCTCAGAGCATAATAGATCCGCAATTCTAATGTCATCCAATAATAATCAGCAGTAACCAGGTCAAACAAAGAGGAGAAACTCCTGCTTTCCATTGTTGTAACATTCCAATCTATTGTTCTCAGATTCTGATCCATTGTTGTAACATTCCAATCTATTGTTCTCAGATTCTGACCCCTTGTTGTAACATTCCAATCTATTGTTCTCAGTATCTGATCCATTGTTGTAACATTCCAATCTATTGTTCTCAGTATCTGATCCATTGTTGTAACATTCCAATCTATTGTTCTCAGATTCTGATCCATTGTTGTAACATTCCAATCTATTGTTCTCAGATTCTGATCGATCCTCTCCCTCTGTCTGAAGCCTCTGGTCTCTGTTTGTGCCGGAGGCGATGCTGCTGCTGATACCATGGAATAGCACATTGAAAGGAGCCCCTTATTAATAGAAGTTGAAAACACTCCAGCGACACAATTTGGGTCCATGGAGACTAACATTAAATACAGTCACTGAACAAACAGGTTCTGTTAACCCCTTTCAATTCCACACTTTTTGTACAATAACAAAGTTGAACATTTGCCTGGTCTGGATGGGATGTATGAGGGTTGCTGAGGGAAGGTATGGTGGAAGCAGCAGAGGCACTGGCCAGAATCTTTCAGTCATCCTTGGATATGAGAGTGATAGAAGATGGAAACTCTCCAGTGAAACATAAGGTTCACTAATGTTCTTTAGGGAAGGAAATCTGCTGCCCTTACCTGGTGGCCTACATGTGACTCCAGACCAAATCAATGTGGTTGGCTTTTACATGCCTTCGGAAATGGGCTAGCAAGCCACTCAGTTGTATCTAACTACTATGAAGTCAATAAAAAGGAATGAAACCGGATGGACTACCCAGCATCGACCTAGGCAGCGGAAACGACACGCACAAACTCAGCCCTGTCGACCATCCAATGTCCTCCTTACTAACATCTGGGGGCTTGTGCCAAAGTTGGGAGAGCTGTCCCACAGACTAGTCAAGCAGCAGCCTGACATAAAAATATATCTTGCATGTAAAATCATGGGATAATAAATGACAAGCAGCACGGATAGGTTAATGGAAAATCATTTCTGATAATCTTGATAGGGTTTGTTGATATAACTGTGAGTGTTAATGAGGATAGCGTGTTTCATGTTATAGAATTATAGACACGTAGAAACCTTAAGGGACAGAAAGAGGCCACTTGGCCCATCGTATCTGTACCAGCCGAAAAATGATCCACCTATTCGAATCCCACCTTCCAGCATTTGATCCATAGCCCTACAGATTATGACACTTGAAGTGCACATTCAGACCGCTTTTTAATGAGTAGAGGGTTTCTGCCTCAAACATCCTTTCCGGCAGTGGGTTCCAGACCGTCACTAAAAGCAGGGGACCCAGTACTGAGCCCTTCTGGAACACCACGGGAAACAGTGCTCCAGTCACTAAAATACCCGTCAACAATTACCCTTTGTTTCCTGCCACTGAACCAATTTTGTATCCACCTCGCTGCATTTCCCTGAATTCCATGGAATTTTCATTTTGAACCAGCCTGTCATGTGGGATCTTGTCAAAAGCCTTGCTAAAATCCATGTAGACCACATCAACTGCATCTTTCATCTATATCCCTTGTTACATCTTCGAAAAATTCGATCAAGTTGGTCAAACAAGCTCTTCCCTTAACAAATCCATGCTGACTATCCTTGATTAACCTGTGCCTGTCTCAGTGACAGTTTACCCCGTCTCTCAGAATGATTCCAACCATTTGCCCACTACTGAGGTTAGACTGACAGGCCTGTAATTATTGAGACTATCCTTCACTCCCTTTTTAAACAGAGGTCCAACGTCAGCAATTATCCAATACTCCGGCACCACAACTGTATCCAGTGAGGACTGGAAAATGATAGTCAGACCCTTTGCTATTTCCTCTGTTGCTTCTTGTAGCAACCTGGGGCACATTTCAATTGGATCAGGTGATTTATCAACTTTCAAGGATACTAATCCCATTAACGCTTCCTCTCTCAGTATGTTGATCACATTCAATAATTCACACTCTTGCTCCTAAACTACAATATCTGCATCCCCCCTCTTTTCTGAAGACACTAAAAGTATTCAATAAAACCATACCAATATCTTCCACCCCTACGCATAGGTTACCTTTTTGGTCTATTATGGGCCCTACCCTCCCCTTAGTTAGCCTCTTACACTTAATGTATTGAGAAAACATCTTTGGGTTCACCTTGACTTAGCTTGCCAATATACTTTCATGCTCTCTCTTTGCTGTCCTAATTTCCTTTTTGATTTAACCCTTCCACTTTCTAAACTCCTCTCAACTTTCTGGAGTATTGAGTTCTCAGTGTCGGATGTATGCTTCCCTTTTCTGTCTTATCTTACCGTATAGGCTCTTTGACATCCATGGGACTCTAGATTTGGCCGCCTCACCCTTTTTCTTTGTGGGAACATGTTTACCCTGAACCCCTTGAATCTCCACTTTGAATGCCTCCCAGTGCTCTGAGGCAGATTTACCTTCAAGTCGCTGTTTCCAGTCCACTTTCGCTCCTCGGTTTAGTAAAATTGGCCTTGCCTCTAAATCCTATTCTATGTCTGTACTTTTCCATAGTTATGTTATAACTGACTGAATTATGATCACTCCCACCAAAATGCTCTCCCCTGACACTCCATACACCTGCCCATCGTCATTTCCTAAAACAAAGTCTAAAACTGCACCCTTTCCTGTTGGACTTTCTGCATGCTGGACAAAAATGTTGTCCTGAATGCACCTCAAGAATTCTGCTCCCTCAATTCTTTTCATACTAAAATTATCCTCGTTAACATCGGGGTGATTAAAATACCCTACTATTACTGCCCTATTGTTCTTGCACTTCTCAGAGACTTGCCTACTTATCTGCTCCTCTATCAACCTCTGACTATTTGGCTGTCGAGATCACTCTCCCAGCAGTAAGATTGCCCCTTTTTGGTTCCTCAGCTGAATCCATATGGCCCAACTTGATGAACCTTCCAACATATCATCCCTCCTCACAGCTGCAAAAGATTCCTTGAGCAGAATTGCCATTCCCCTCCTTTCTTAACCCCCTCCCTATCGCATCTGAAAACCCGGTAACAAGGAACGTTGAGCTGCCATTCCTGTCCCTCCTTAAGCCATGTTTCTGTAATAACTATGATATCATACTGCCACATGTCTATCTTTGCCCTCCGCTCATCTGCTTTATTTGCAGCACTCCATACATTGAAATAGATACCCTTGAGCACTGCCAAACCTTTTTTTCATTTTCTCACCCTCATTTCCTTTGTCTTCTAGACTCATCCATTAATTTTCCACCTTCCATTTTCATTTCTGATTTTGTCCCAGCTGAGTCTACCCTCAGGTCCCCCACCTCCCTGCCAAACTAGTTTAAACCCTCCCCAACAGTACTAGCAAACTGTTCCTCAAGGAACCCAGTCCTGGCTCTGTTCACGTGCAACTCGTTCGGCCTGTCAAGGTCCCATCTCCCCCAGAGCCGGTCCCAGTATCCCAGGAATATGAATCCCTCCCTCCTGCATCATCTTTCCAGCCACACATTCGTCTGCCTTATCTTTCTATTTATATACTAAGTTGCACCTGGCACTGGGAGTAATCTGGAGAATTCTACTTTTTGACTATGTTTGAGGTCCTGCTTGCTAATTTCATCCCTAGCTCCCTAAATTCTGACTGCAAGACCACATCCCGCTTTCTACCTCTGTCGTTGGTTCCCATGCGGACCACGACTTCTGGCTGTTCCCCTCCTCCTTCAAGATGTTCTGCAGTCGCTGAGTGACATCCTTGACCCTGGCACCTGGGAGACAGCACACCATCCTGGATTCACGTCTATGGCCACAGAAGCGCCAGTCTGTTCCCCTGACTATTGACTCACCTATCACTATGGCTCTTCCAGTCATCCCTGTATCCCGCTCTGCAGCTTATCCACCCGTGGTGCCATGGACTTGCTGTGGCTGCACTCCCCAGGAGAAGCATCACTTTCCTCAGTATTCAGAACTGAATACCTGTTGGAGAGTGAGATGCACTCAGGGGTCTCCGGCACTACTTGCCTGATAATTTTTGACTGCCTGCTGATCACCCATTCCCACTCTCCCTGCATGCTCTTCAGCAGTGTGGTGACCACATCTATGAACATGCTAAAGCTGAATAAACTGGTATATGAGAAGGAAGAATGTGCAGGGTTCCGGGAAGAAGGCAGGGAATGGGATTAGGTGAATTGTGCATTCGGAGAGCCGGTGCAGACACGACTGGCTGAATAGTTCCTTCTGTGCTGTAATAACACTGTAATGGGGCGTCTCAGATGGGTATAACGGTGGAGAATGGGGGATCCATGGAGGGAAAGAGAAGTTGTCCTATGGGAACCGGTATCTTAGCAGGGACTCTCCGACAACCTGTCCGGCTGGAAGGCATACAGGAAATATCCTCGCTGCCTCCTCCTCCTCCTGAGGTAGCCTCCGGATTCCTGGTGCCAATGACTGTCCTCATGATGGTGATGATATGAAGGATGCAGCAGAACACCATGAACCTGGACACCTGCTCCAGTGTGTACTGGAGGGCACCCCCGAGCAGTTCAGACATCGGAAGCATTGCTTCATCACACCGATGGTCTGTTCCACCATGTTCCTGGTGACTTCATTGCTCATGTTTTACACATGTTAATTTTGTGAGGTTGGTTGGTGTGGGATGTGATTTGGGGGTGTAGAAACATGAGCTGTGTCTAGAGGGGTTTCCTTTGCCCCCGAGAAGCCACATTCTGGTTCTGCAAGGAGCCCCGGAGTATAGGGACCGGCTGACTGATTCAAATTGAAGGTATCTTTGCTGCTGCCAGGATAGTGGACATTCACCAACATGATGTACTGGGCATGCTCACACACCAACAGTACATTAATGGAGTGAGAGTGCTTCCAGTTCCTGTACCTCTCCCCGTTGACATGGGGGCCCCGCAGAGCCACCTGTGCCATCAGGAATCCCGCTATCCTGACAAAGCTACGGGATCACTCATCCTGCTTCTCCCTGCTGAGGGAGAAATTGATGACATAGATGGTCACCCTCAACTCTCTGAATTATCAATAGACAACACACAGGTCTCGCAACTACTGGTCAGTTAGTTTAACATCATTGGTGAGTTAAGTTTTAGAAGCAATTATCAGGGAAAAATCAACACACACTTGGAGAGGTTTGAGTTATTTAAGGATTGTCAGCACGGATTTCTAAGGCAGATCATGCTTACTGAACTAATTGAATTTATTTCGATGATCTGAGAAGGTTGATGAAGGGAATGTGGTGGATGTTGTATGCATGGATTTTATGAAATTGTTTGATGAACAACCACACAAAAGCTTGGTTAACAAAATTGAAGCTCAGGAATAGCATCCAGTTGAATCAAAAATTGTCCAAATGACAGAAAAAAGAGAAATGTGTTAAATGGTTGTTTTTCAGACTGGAGGATGGTAGACAGTGAAGTTCCCCAATGGTCAGTGCGAGGAACACTGTGCTTTTTTTTTGCTACATATAAATGACATGGATCTTGGAATAATGAGTAGAATTTACATTTTTTCTGATGATTGCAATCTTGGAGGCGTGGTAAACAGTGAGGATGTCACAAACCACCTACAACATGATATAGATCGGCTAGCAGAATGGACAGAGAAGTGGCAGGTAGAATTTAATACAGAGGAGTGTGAGGTGATGTATTTTATCAGATGGACGAGGAAGGCAATATAGACATAATGACACAGTTCTAAAGATTGTGCAGGAACAGAGGGACCTGGGGCTCCATATGCATTGATCTTTGAAGGTGCCAGGACATATTAGGAGGGTGCTTAGTCAATCATATCAGATCTTGGGCTTCATCATTGGAGGCAAAGATAGAAAATAAGGGAAGATATGCAGAAACTTCATAAAGCTTTGGTTGGACCCCAACTAGAGAACTGTGTACAGTTCTGGTCACCACACTGTAGGAAGGATGTGACAGTCCCTGAAAGGGTGCAGAGGAGATTTACCAGAATGATTCCAGGGATGGGAGTTTAGTTACAAAGTGAGTTCGGAGAAGATGGAGTTGTTCTCCCTGGTGTAAAGGAGATTGAGAGAGATTTTATAGAGGTGTACATGATTATGATAGACTTAGAAAAGATAGACAAGGAAAAACTGTTCCCATTAACTGATGAAACAAGGACTAGGGGACACAGATGGAAGGTTTCGGGAAAGAGATACAGGGGGAATATGAGGAGGAACTTTTTTACACAGTGGATGGTAATGAGCTGGAACTCGCTACGCATGAGGGTGGTGGAACCAAGCCAATCAATGATTTCAAAAGGAAACTGGATGGACACCTGAAGGAAATGAACTTGCAGGGATACGGGAATTGAGCGGTGGAGTGGAACTGACTGGATTGTTCCACAGAGAGCCGGCATAGAATGGCTGAATGGCCTCCTTCTGTGTTGTAAATGACTCCATCGATTTCTACCACTCTATGTTAGATATGTCACCTGCTCCTGCCTGGAAACATCCAGATACATAGAAGTTCAATTAAACTGTGACCTTAATGGCCACTGACAGCTCCGTCCTCACCCTGGTGTGAGGCTCCAGGTTGCGTTACAGGAGGTGACACAGCTCTGTGACCACCTCCTTATTGAATCAGAGTCACCTCACACACTGCTCCTGGGTTAAGTGTAGGTAGGAAAAGTGCTCTTGGAACACCCGGGGTGGGTAGGGCAGAGCCCCCTGCTCCTCTATATTTACAGAGCTTCCCTCTCTGCAGCCTCTGCTCCATTTGTTGGTCATGTGACAGACCCAGAGACACTGTAACTACAGTCCCAATACCTCTTCCAGAGTTGGGTCACCAAATCTTCTGTCCTCCCTGAATGTCTGCAGCAGCTCCCTACACAACCTCCAGAAAACCATCCACAGCACCTCCAATAACTTTACAATAGCAGAAGTAAGTCAAAAGCCCCTCACCTGTATGTTGGATGCTTGGTCCTTTTAAATGACACTAGAGGGGGTTCCTCGTGCTGCTGAATGCATGTTCAGCTGACATTGACTAACACAGGCGGTCAGTGGACCTGCACAGACCAAGTTTCAAAGAAGTACATCAAAGCTGCTGCTATGGTACATTGACATCACTTTCAAATCCACCCTCAAAGGAACAACACATACAAGGTACAATTGAGCTAGAGCCCTGCCCAACTTGGGACACTGTGCAGGCCACAGTAGAAGTGGCCGGCTGTGAAGACCACGCTAACAGCACATAGATGATACGACTGGGCTGGAGCCCCGCCCAGCATGGGATATTGTGCAGACCACACTGGAAGTGACCAGCTGTGCGATTCACATCTCTTTCTGGATCCCAATTCTGTACCGTCAGCAGCAGTCTTGCTGCGGAGTCTATAATCCTGGCTCGGGACACATACAGAAAAAGAAATTCACTTTCCAAGGAGAACTGAAAAAAGAGTGAAGTCGAAAGATTTGCAGGAATATATGAATTGGACAGGGGAATGTGAATAAATAGAGGGCTGAGGCCATGGAGAGATTCAAACATAAGAATGAGAATATTAAAATTAAGGTGCTGCCAGACCGGTAGCCAATGTAGATCAGTGAGCACAGGGGTGATGGGTGATCGGGATTTGGAATGAGTTAAAATACAGGCAGCAGAGTTCTGGATGGGCTGTGGTTTATGGAGGTTTATAACGAGAAGAGTGACCAAGATGGAATTGGAATAGTCAAGTGTGGATTTATCAGTGATGCGGATGAGGGTTTACGCAGCAGATGGGCTGAGGCAGAGGTGGAGATGGGTGAAATCACAGAGGTGGTATTAGGCAGGGTTGGTGATGGAGAGAATATGAAGATGAACTCAGCTCAGGTTTAAATATAACTCAGAAGTTGTAAACTGTCCGGTTGAGCCTCAGATATTGGGCAGGGTGGAGTATGTGCTTCCCAGATAGGGGATGGTGTTTGTGATGGAGACCAATGACACTGGCTTCAGTCTTCCCAAAATTTACATAACAGAACAGTATTTCAGTGAAACAGGGTTTACAGATCTCCTAGCCTGAAATAGAGACAGCAACAGCAGCAAAGAACAAGAACAAAGAAAAGTACAGCACAGGAACAGGCCATTCGGCCCTCCAAGCCTGCGCCGATCTTGATGCCTGCCGAAACTAACACCGTCTGCACTTCCGGGGTCCGTATCCCTCTATTCCCATCCTATGCATGTATTTGTCAAGATGCCTCTTAAACATCTCGATGGTACCCGCTTCCACCACCTCTCCCGACAACAAGTACCAGGCACTCACCACCCTCTGTGTAAAGAGCTTGCCTCTCACATCCCCTCTAAACTTTGCCCCTCTCACCTTAAACCTATGTCCCCTAGTAACTCACTCTTCCACCCTGGGAAAAAGCTTCTGACTATCCACTCTGTCCATGCCGCTTATAACTTTGTAAACCTCTATCATGTCGCCCCTCCACCTCCGTTGTTCCAGTGAAAACAATCCGAGTTTATCCAACCTCTACTCATAGCTAATGCTCTCCAGATCAGGCAACATTCTGGTAAACCTCCTCTGTAACCTCTCAAAAGCCTCCTCATCCTTCTGGGAGTGTGGCGACCAGAATTGCTCGCAATATTCTAATTGTGGCCTAACTAAAGTTCTGTACAGCTGCAGCATGACTTGCCTATTTTTATACTCCACGCCCCGACCCATGAAGATCAGCATGCCGTATGCCTTCTTGACTACCTTATCCACCTGCGTTGCCACTTTCAATGATCTGTGGACCTGTACGCCCAGATCGCTCTGCCTGTCAATACTCCTAAGGGTTCTGCCATTTACTGCATACCTCCCACCTGGATTAGACCTTCCAAAATGCATTACCTCACATTTGTCCGAATTAAACTCCATCTGCCATTTCTCCGCCCAAATCTCCAACCAATCTATATCCTGCTGTATCCTCTCACAATCCTCATCACTATCCGCAACACCACCAACCTTTGTGTCGTCCACAAACTTACTAATCAGACCAGCTACATTTTCCTCCAAATCATTTATATATACTACAAACAGCAAAGGTCCCAGCACTGATCCCTGCGGAACACCATTAGTCACATCCCTCCATTCAGAAAAGCACCCATCCACTGATACCCTCTGTCTTCTATGACCGAGCCAGTTCTGCATCCATCTTGCCAGCTCCCCTTTGTTCCCATGTGACTTCACCTTTTGTATCAGTCTGCCATTAGGGACCTTGTCAAAGGCTTTACTGAAGTCCATATAGATAACATCCACTGCCCTTCCTTCATCAATCATCTTTGTCACTTCCTCAGAAAACTCAATCAAATTAGTGACACACGACCTCCCCTTCACAAAACCATGCTGCCTGTCGCTAATAAGTTCATTTATTTCCAAATGGGAGTAAGTCCTGTCCCGAAGAATCCTCTCTAATAATTTCCCTACCACTAACGGAAGGCTCACCGGCCTATAATTTCCTGGATTATCCTTGCTACCCTTCTTAAACAAAGGAACAACATTGGCTGTTCTCCAGTCCTCTGGGACCGCACCTGGAGCCAATGAGGATGCAAATATTTCTATCAAGGCCCCAGCAATTTCTTCCCTTGCCTCCCTCAGTATTCTGGGGTAGATCCCATCAGGCCCTGGGGACTTAACTACCTTAAAGTTTTGCAAGACACCCAACACCTCCTCCTTTTTGATAATGAGATGACTGAGGCTATCTGCACTCCCTTCCCTAGGCTCATCATGCACCAAGTCCTTCTCCTTGGTGAATACTGATGCAAAGTACGCATTTAGTACCTCGCCCGTTTCCTCTGGCTCCACACATAGATTCCCTTCTCTGTCCTTGAGTGGGCCAACCCTTTCCCTGGTTACCCTCTTGCTCTTTATATACGTATATTAAGCTATGGGACTTTCCTTAATCCTGTTTGCCAATGACTTCTCATAACACCTTTTAGCCCTCCTGACTCCTTGCTTAAGTTCCTTCCTACTGTCTTTATATTCCTCAAGGGATTCGTCTGTTCCTAGCCTTCCAGCCCTTACGAATGCTTCCTTTTTCTTTTTGACGAGGCTCACAATATCCCGCGTTATCCAAAGTTACCGAAACTTACCAAACTTATCCTTCTTCCTCACAGGAACATGCTGGTCCTGGATTCTAATCAACTGACGTTTGAAAGACTCCCACATGTCAGATATTGATTTACCATCAAACAGCCGCTCCCAATCTAAATTCTTCAGTTCCTGCCTAATATTGTTATAATTAGTCTTCCCCCAATTTAACACCGTCACCCGAGGACTATTCTTATCCTTATCCACAAGTACCTTAAAACTCATGGAATTATGGTCAATGTTCCCGAAATGCTCCCCTACTGAAACTTAGACCACCTGGCCAGGCTCATTCCCCAATACCAGGTCCAGTACGGCCCCATCCCTTGTTGGACTAGCTACGTATTGTTTCAAGAAGCCCTCCTGGATGCTCCTTACAAATACTGCCCCATACAAATCCCTAACACTAAGTGAGTCCCAGTCAATACAGGGGAAGTTAAAATCACCCACCACTACAACCCTGTTACCTGTACACCTTTCCAAAACGTCTACATATCTGCTCCTCTACCTCTCACTGGCTGTTGGGAGGTCTGTAGTAAAGCCCCAACATCGTGACTGTACCCTTCCTATTCCTGAGCGCCACCCACATTGCCTCGCTGTATAACCCCTCCGAGGTGTCCTCCCGCAGTACAGCTGTGATATTCTCCTTCACCAGTCATGCAACTCCCCCACCCCTTTTATATCCCCCTCTTTCCCTTCTGAAACTTCTTAAGCCTGGGACATTTAGCTGCCAATCCTGTCCTTCCCTCAACCAAGTCTCTGTAATAGCAAAAACATCATAGTTCCAAGTACTCATCCAAGCTCTCAGTTCATCTGCCTTACCCGTTATACTTCTCGCATTGAAACAAATGCACTTCACACCACCAGTCCCGCTGTTCTCCACAACATCTCCCTGCCTGATCTTCCTCTTAGTCTTAATGGCCTTATTTACTAGTTCCCCTTCATTTATTTCACTTGCTGTCCTACTGCTCTGGTTCCCACCCCCCTGCCACACTGGTTCAAACCCTCCCGAGTGACGCTAGCAAACCTCGCAGCCAGGATATTTGTGCCCCTCCAGTTTAGATGCAACCCGTCCTTCTTGTACAGGTCCCATCTGTCCCTGAAGAGATCCCAATGGTCCAGATATCTGAAACCCTCCCTTCTACAACAGCTGCTCAGCCACGTGTTTAGCTGCACTGTCTTCCTATTTCTAGCCTCACTGGCATGTGGCACAGGGAGTAATCCAGAGATTACAACCCTCGAGGTCCTGTTTTTTAACTTTCTACCTAACTCCCTAAACTCCCCCTGAAGGACCTCATCACTCTTCCTGCCTATGTCGTTGTTACCGATGTGTATCACAACCTTTGGCTGTTCACCCTCCCCCTTCAGAATTCCCCCTGTCCATTCAGGGACATCCTTGACCCTGGCACCAGGGAGTCAACATACCATCCTGGAGTCTCTTTCACGTCCACAGAAGCGCCTATCTGTGCCCCTGACTATAGATTCCCCGATAACTATTGCTCTTCTGCGTTTTGTCCCTCCATGCTGAACAACAGTGCCAGCCGTGGTGCCACTGCTCTGGCTGCTGCTGTTTTCCCCTGATAGGCCATCCCCCCGAACAGTATCCAAAACGGTATACTTGTTAGAGAGGGGGATAGCCACAGGGGATTCCTGCACTGACTGCCTGCCCCTTCTAGCAGTCACCCATCTATCTGCCCGCACCTTGGGTGTAACCACTTCTCGAAAACTCCTGACTATGACGTTTTCCGCCACTTGCATGCTCCTAACTGCATCCAGTTGCCGCTCCAACCGATCCATGCGGTCTATGAGGAGCTGCAACTGGGTACACGTCCTGCAGATGTAGTCCTCCAGAACGCTGGAAGCGTCACGGGCTTCCCACATCACACAGGTGAAGCACTTCACCCATCCAACTGACATTTCTAACACTAATTATTTAATTATTATTAAATAAATAAAATGAGAGAGTAAATGACAAGAACTGTAATACAGTTGACAATGGTTTATAGAGCTAATATCTGGAGATATTCACCAGGCAGACAACGGCAGCAAGAAGGACAGAGTAAATTACACGAACAGTAATGCTGTTAAACATGTTTTTAGAATTAATAGCTGGATAGAGAGACTTACCAGGGACCCCAATAATAGCCAGGATGGGATAGTAAATGTATTGAATAATCTTCAGTGCGAGATAGATACGAGTGTTTAATGACATCCGATCATAATATGTAGAAAGAGAGTAAAGATCCGAAGATAAACTCCTGTCCATTGTTGTAACATTCCAATCTATTGTTCTCAGATTCTGACCCATTGTTGTAACATTCCAGTCTTTTGTTCTCAGATTCTAACCTATCCTCTCTCTATCTCTCTGGAGCAGCTGATCTCTGTAAGTGCCGGGGCTGATGTTCCCACTGACACTGTGGGATAACACATTGAAAGAAGCCCCTTATTAATAGAAGATGGAAAACACAATTAGGGTCCATGGAGACTGACATTATGTACAGTCACGGAATTAACAGATTCAGTTAACTCTTTTCAATCCAACACTTTTTGTACCGCAATAAAGTTGAACATTTACCCAGTCTGGATGGGATGTATGAGGGTTGCTGAGGGAAGGAATGGTGGAAATAGCCGAGGCACTGGCCAGAATCTTCCAATCCCCCTTGGATATGGGCGTGATGACAGATTTTCACAGGCTCGCCACTCTCTGGGTGAAGGAATTTCTCCTCATGTCAGTCCTGAAAGTTTTACCCCGTATCCTTAGACTATGACCCCTGGTTCTGGACTCCCCACCATCGGGAACATCCTTCCTGCATCTACCGTGTCAAGTCCTGCTTGAATTTTATTGGTTTCGTTTTATTTTGTGTCATACACAAACTTGGAAATATTACATTTGGTCCCCACATCCAAATCATCGATACATATTGTGAACAGCTGAGGCCAAGCTCTGAACCTTGCAGTACCCTACTAGTCACACCATGCCAACGTGAAAATGCCAGTATACTACCTCCTATCCCATTTATTTTAATTTTGCGAAGCAAGCTCCTTCTGGTGGACTTCATCAAAAACCTTCTGAAAATACAAGTATACCATGTCCACCAACTCCCCTTTATCAATTCTGTTAGTAACATCCTCAAAATCTCCAACAGGTTCGTCAAACATCATTTCCCATTCATAAATCCATGTTAACTATGCCCAATCAGATCATTGTTATCCAAGTCCATTTATCACATCCTTTAGAAATGATTCTCGCAGGTTCCCAACGATTAATGAAAGGCTAACAGCTTTGTAATTCCCTGTTTTCTCTCTCCCTCCCTCTTAAATAGTGGGTGACATTTGCGACCTTCCAAGCTGCAGGAACCGCTCCGGAATCTGCAGATTCTTTGAAGATGATCAGCAATGCATTTCCATAGCTATCTCGTCAACACTCTGGCAAGTAGAATATCAGGTCCTGGGGACATACCAACCTTCAGCCCAATTAATTTCTTCAATTTCTTCTAAGTAATACTAATTTCCTTCAATTCATTGCAGTTCTGAAGAAGGGTCACGTTATCTCTGCTTCTCTCTGCACAGATGCTATCAGACCTGCTGAGTGTTTTCAGCATTTCTTGTTTTTATTTCAGATTTCCAGCATCCATAGTATTATGCTTTTAATTTCCTTCAATTTTTCATTCCTACAATCCCTTGGATCTCTCATTCTGGGAGATTTCTTATATATTCCACTGACAAAAAATAATCATTTAGCTTCTCTGCCATTTCTATGTTCCCCATTATAAATTCTACTGACACTGCCTGTGATGGACCCACATTTGTCTTAGCCAAACGTTTCCTTTTTATGTACCTGTGGAAGCTTTTACAGTCCGTTTTCATATTTTTTCCAACAAACTTTCATATTCTATTCTCCCTTTCTTTATCAGTTTCTTCTTCGTCCTTTGATCTATTCTAAAGTCCTCCCAATTCTCA
The DNA here is from genome assembly GCF_036365525.1 of Heterodontus francisci. Lineage (NCBI taxonomy): Eukaryota > Metazoa > Chordata > Chondrichthyes > Heterodontiformes > Heterodontidae > Heterodontus > Heterodontus francisci. The sequence continues at coordinate 16,055 of NW_027140656.1, forward strand.
GGTTTACTCCGATTTATGGCAACTTTATAGGCCTTTTATAGAGACATAGAGAGATACAACACTGGAACAGGCCCTTCAGCCCACCGAGTCTGTGGCGAACAACAACCACCCATTTATACCAATCCGACATTAATCCCATATTCCCCACCACATTCCCACCATTCTTCTACCACCTACCTACACTAGGAGCAATTTACAATGGCCAATTTACCTATCAACCTGCAAGTCTTTGGCTGTGGGAGGAAACTGAAGCACCCCGCTGAAACCCACGCGGTCACAGGTAGAACTTGCAAACTCCACAAAGGCAATACCCAGGACTGAACCCGGGTTGCTGGAGCTGTGAAGCTGCGGTGCTAACAGCAGTTTTAATCTTATACAATCCTTAACTTCCTTTGTTATCCACAGTGACTGCCTTTACTTTTGGGGTTTATGTGCCTGCAAGCAATGTATCGGTGCTGTAAACTATATAATCTTTCTTTAAAGACTATCGATTGCCTATGTACTATCATACCTTTCAATGTAGTTTCCCAATCCACCTCGGGCAATTTGCTCCTCATATCTTCATAATTTCCTTTGTGCAAATGTAACACCCTGGCTTAAGATTGAACGAACGTACTTTCAAGCATAATGTAAAATTCTATCACATTATGGTAATTCATCCCTAAAGGTAATTTTACAATACAATTAATAATTAGCCCTGTCACATTACATAATACTAGATCTAAAATAGCCTGTTTTCTAGTCGGTTCCTGAACATACTGCTCTGGAAAACCATCCGTAACACACTCCAGAAACTCGCTATCCATGAAATTTGTTCTCATTAGGTTACCCAGTCTATATGAAGATCTAACTCACCCCTGATTATTGCATTACCCATCCTGTATGATTCTCCCATCTGCATTAATGCTGTGCCCCACACTAACAATAATGTTTGGTGACCTATAAACAGTTCTCCTACCAATGTTTTCTGCCCTTTCAGTTTCTTCACTCCACCCAAACAGATTCCATATTTTGTTCTGCAGACCTGAGATCCTCCCTTACTAATGTACTGATCCCATCCCTTATTACCAGCGCAACATTACGTCGTTTCCCTTGTTGCCTGTCCTTCCAAAAGGTCGAATATGCCTGCATATTCAGTTCTCAGTCTTGGTCACTCTGTAGCTACGTTTCCGTTATGACTATTAGATCATACCCATGTACCTCTATTTGGGCCTTTAAATCATCTGCCCTGTTCCAAATACTGCGCGCATTCAGGTACAGTGCACATAACCGTGCCTTATTGACATTCTGCATTCTAGTTGATGCTCACCTTTGTTTCGCCTCCCTTCGAATGTCACCTTCTACTTTTCTACCTCCTGTTACCAGCTTTACTTCCTTCCAATTTGATCCTTCCTTCCAATTTCAAAAGGAAACTGGATGGGTGATTGAAGGAAGTGGACTTGCAGGGCTACGGGAATTGGGCGGGGGAGTAAGACTGACTTGATTGATCCACAGAGAACCAGCATGGTCTCGATGGGACGAATGGACTCCTTATGTGTAGTAAGTGACTTTGACTCTGTCACTGTCTATGACTGAATGTTGGATAAAACAAAGAACAAAGATAATTACAGCACAGGAACAGGCCCTTCGGCCCTCCAAGCCTGCGCCGATCCAGATCCTCTCTCTAAACATGTCGCCTATTTTCTAAGGGTCTGTATCTCTTTTCTTCCTGCCCATTCATGTATCTGTCTAGATACATCTTAAAAGACTCCATCGTGCCCGCGTCTACCACCTCCGCTGGCAACGTGTTCCAGGTGCCCACCACCCTCTGCGTAAAGAACTTTCCACGCATATCCCCTCTAAACATTTCCCCTTTCACTTTGAACTCGTGTCCTCTATTAATTGAAACCCCCACTCTGGGAAAAAGCCTCTTGCTGTCCACCCTGTCTATACCTCTCATGATTTTGTACACCTCAATCAGGTCCCCCCTCAACCTCCGTCTTTCTAATGAAAATAATCCTAATCTACTCAACCTCTCTTCATAGCTAGCGCCCTCCATAACAGGCAACATCCTGGTGAACCTCCTCTGCACCCTCTCCAAAGCATCCACATCCTTTTGATAATGTGGCGACCAGAACTGTACGCAGTATTCCAAATGTGGCCGAACCAAAGTCCTATACAACTGTAACATGACCTGCCAACTCTTGTACTCAATGCCCCGTCCGATGAAGGAAAGCATGCCGTATGCCTTCTTGACCACTCTATTTACCTGCTTTGCCACCTTCAGGGAACAGTGGACCTGAACACCCAAATCTCTCTGGACATCAATTTTCCCCAAGACTTTTCCATTTACTGTATAGTTCACTCTTGAATTGGATCTTCCAAAATGCATCACCTCGCATTTGCCCTGATTGAACTCCATCTGCCATTTCTCTGCCCAACTCTCCAATCTATCTATATTCTGCTGTATTCTCTGACAGTCCCCTTCAATATCTGCTACTCCACCAATCTTAGTGTCCTGCAGGATATGTCTCCTGCTCCTGCCTGGAAAGATCCAGATACATAGACGTTCAATGAAACTGTGACCTTAACAGCCACTGACAGCTCCGTCCTCACCCTGGTGTGAGGCTCCAGGTTATGTGACAGGAGGTGACACAGCTCTGTGACCACATCCGTATTGAATCAGAGTCACCTCACACACTACACCTGGGTTAGATGTAGGTAGGAAAAGTGTTCTTGGAAAACCAGGGGTGGGTAGAGCAGAGTCCCCTCCTCCTCCATCGTTACAGAGCTTCCCCTCTCTGCAGCCTCTGCTCCATTTGTTGGTCATGTTACAGACCCAGAGACACTGTAACTACAGTCCCCATACCTCGTCCAGAGTTGGGACACCAAATCCTCTGTCCTCCCTGAATGTCTGCAGCAGCTCACAACACAACCTCCAGAAAACCATCCACAGCATCTCCTCCAACTTTACAAAAGCAGAAGTAAGTCAAAAGCCTCTCACCTGCAAGTTGGATGTCTGGTCCTTTTAAATAACACTAGAGGGAGTTCCTCGTGCTGCTGAATGTATGTTCAGCTGAGAGTGACTAACACAGGCGGTCAGTGGACATGCACAGATCACGTTTCAAAGACGTGCATCAAAGCTGCCGGAATAGCAGTTTGACATGACATTCCACAACTCCTCATGCTACTAGTGCACACAATGTACACCCGGGCTAGAGTGCTGCACAGCATGGGACAGTGTGCAGGCCACACCAGAAGTGGCTGGGAGCTCAGTTCAGACCCTTTTCTGGATCCAGGCTTCCACAGTGTGGGCAACAATGCTGCTGTAAGAGCTGAAAATCACCACCAGGGAGAGATAGTGAGGGAAGGAAATTCACTTTAAAAGGGGACATGGAAATAGACTTGATGGTGGAAGAAATGCTGGAATATGGGAATGGGCAGGGGAATGGGGCTAATTGGAGGGGCGAGGCCATGGAGGGATTCAAACACAAGAATGAGATTATTAAAATTAAGTGCTGTCAGACCGGGAGCCAATGCAGATCAGTGAGCACAGGGGTGATGGGTGATCGGGATTTGGTGTGAGTTAGAATACAGGCAGCAGATTTCTGGATGGGCTGTGGTTTATAGAAGTTTATAACCTGCAGGGGGACCAGGATAGAATTGGAAAAATCAAGTGAATAAAGGCACAGATGAGGGTTTATGCAGCAGAAGGGCTGAGGCAGAGGTGGAGATGGATGATATTACAGAGGTGGTAATAGGCAGGATTGGTGATGTAGGGAATATGGAGATGAACTCAGCTCAGGTATAAATAGAATACAGAGGTTGTGAACAGTCTGGTTCAGCCTCAGATATTGGGCAGGGTGGGGTATATGTTTCACAGATAGGGGATGGAATTTGTGATGAAGACCAATGACACTGGCTTCAGTCTTCCCAATATTTGCATTACAGAACAGTATTTCAGTGAAACAGGGGTTGCAGATCTCCTAGCGGAAAATAGAGACGTACAAGGAGCACAGACAGGACCGAAGATAAGTGATGAACTTACAAGAACTGCAATACAATTAGCAATGGATTTACAGCTAATAGCTGGAGGTAGAGATTCACCAGCAACAGTCGCAGCAGCAAGAAGGGCAGCGTAAATTACAGGAGCAGTATTGCAATTAAACATGGTTTGTAGAAATAATAGCTGTATAGAGAGACCTACCAGGGACACCAACAATAGCCAGGATGGGATAGTAAATATATTGAAATATCACAAGTGCATACAGGATCCGATCGTCTAATGAGTACCAATCCCAATATGTAGAAAGAAAGTAAAGATCCGAGGATAAACTCCTGTCCATTGTTGTAACATTCAAATCTATTGTTCTCAGATTCTGATCTATCCCTTCCCTCTCTCTGGAGCCACTGATCCCTGTCAGTGCTGAGCGTGATGTTCCCTTTGACGCTATGTGATAACACATTGAAAGAGTCCCTTATTAATAGAAAAGGAAAACCCTCCAGTGACACAGTTAGGGTCCATGGAGACTGACATTAATTGCAGTTACTGAACAAACAGGTTCAGTTAACCCTTTTCATTTGGACACCTTTTGTACCACAATAAACGATAACATTTGCCCAGTCTGAATGGGATGTATGAGGATTGCTGAGGGAGGGAAAGATGAGAATAGCAGATGCACAGGCCAGAATCTTCCAATACACCTTGGATATGGGAGTCGTGGCAGAGGACTGGAGGGTTGCCAATGTTGCACTCTGATTAAAAAAGAAGAGGTGGAGTAAACATTGTATTTACTGTCACTGATGATGAAATTTCTAGAGTTCACATCCCAGGACAAAAGTATTTGCTGCTTGAGAAAAGAAAAAAACCATGGACAACAAATGGCCAGCAGCAAGGATATGGTAAGACAAGTCATGTCTAGTAAATGCCAACAACAAAAACGTATATTTATATCGTGCCTTTTATGCAATATAACATCGCAAGAGCTCCACAGGAGCATTATGAAGCAAAGTATGACACAGAGCCACAACAGGAGATATGAGGTCAGATGACCAACAGCTTGGTCAAAGAGGAAGGTTTAATGTAGTGTCTTAAGGGAGGAATGTGATGCAGAGAGGCAGTGACAGTGGGATAGTGGTAATGTCACTGAACTAGTAATCCAGAGGCTCAGGCTAATTCCCTGGGTTCAAATCCCACCATAGCAGCTGGCGGAATTTAAAATTCAATGATTTAATATATTCAATTGATAAATACAAATTTGGAATTGAAAGTTGGACTTAAGAATGTTGCCATGAAACTTTCATCGATTTTTATAACAATCTATCTGGTTCACTAATGTCCTTTAGGGAAGGTGATCTACCATCCTTATCTGTTCTGGTCGCCATGTAACTCAATGTGGTTCACTTTTAACTGTCCTCTGAAATAGTCTCGAAAGCCAATCAGTGTCAAGCATAATTATGGATGGACAACAAAGATGCAGGAATGGTATTCCAGAGATTTTCATAAGGGTCGTTAACTAGTCTCGGTCGTAACTCTGGACACAGGTCTTTGGGTCGACATTCCTGGGAATGATAATGTGAAGCCTCATGTCCACATTTCGAAACAATTGTTGTTTATAAACTGTCATCTTTTTGATTGGTTACTCGATGGTTCAATCATGAGTATTACAAGAAATAATGAGACAGCACTCAGAGCTCAAATTAAACACCAATGACTCTACTAGATTCAGTAGGAATACTACTAGTTTACAATTATACAAAATACCCATTCACAATGTACCGGTGAACAATACATCCATTAGTCACAAACATGTTGCAAAGAGTCATGCATACATGATAACCCAGTGAGCATTTCCCTCCCTGCTAATCGTTCTGCCGCTGACCAATCTCCTCGACCTTATCATTGAATCACTATTTCCAATGATTTTGCACCTTTCATATCAAGGTGGGCTGAATGTTTCACTGACAAGATCACACTGTCCTATCAAAATCCACCGTAAGCTACAATTGTCCAATGAGATGCCTAATTCTTTGTTCAGATGATGATATGAGAGACTGCCTTGATGGTGAGCATGTGTTTACATTTCCTTCAGTATTTTCATCACCACTTGTGGATGTTACAGATGCCTCAGGATCGTTCTCAGCACAAACAATAGCAGCTTTTCTTCCTGGTCACATACACATTTGAAACCACAGGACAATTAAACAATCCAAATCTCTTACATTCCTGACGTCTTACAAACTGTTGCTTAGAGAATTTCTGGTTTATTTGCATTTCAAAACAAGACATACTCTGACATCATTAATCATCCTGAATAAAACTCTAGAATTAAAATATCTATTCTCATGGTGTTCATTGTCAATTGTTGTAAAAACACATCTGATTCACCAATGTCCATTAGGGAAGGAAATCTGCCATCCTAACCTGGTCTGGCCTACATGTGACTCCAGACTCACAGCAATGTGGTTGATTCTGAAATGGCCTAGCAAGCTGCTCAGTTGTACGAAACGGCTACAAAATCTAAGAAAAGCAATGAAACCAGACAGACCACCCAGCATCGACCTAGGCACCAGAAACAACAAAGACAAACCCAGCCCTGTCGACCCTGTAAAGTCCTCCATACTAACATCTGGGGGCTTGTGCCAACGTTGGGAGAGCTGCCCCACAGACAAGTCAAGCAGTAGAAAACATAGTCATACTCACCGAATCACACCTTACAGACAGTGTCCCAGACACTGCCATCACCATCCCCAGGTATGAACTACAGGGGTTCAAGAAGACAGCTCAGCACCACCTTCTCAAGGGCAATTAGGGATGGCAATAAATGCTGGCAGAGCCAGCGACACTCACATCCCATGAATGAGCGAATAAAAGAAATGCCCTGTGTTTAGCTAAAACCCAACAGCTTCAGACACAATCAGTCAACAGTGGGCAGTAGTGGCTGCTGTCTCCAAACACAAAGCTGGATATCTGCGTCCTTGTTGGGACAAAACTGTAGGATTGAGTTTATTTTATGATAGGACTGTTAGAACTTAGTTGTCATTTCCTTCAGTATAACGGTTAAAATAGTATTCTGTATGTAACATAACCACAACGCATGATGTTAGCTAAATATCTGGACAAGTCCTGACCTGTTGAGACCCTTTATTTTAAAGTCATTAGACTGTGGATTATCCCAGGGAGACTGCTGGTTTTTAAACGGTATAAAACTGTAAACAATGCCCGTGTGGACAGGAAGCTGTGAAATGAGATATGTACAATTCAATGCCATTAAGTGGTCACTGTGGTTGAATAGGCACAGCAGGGTGGCACCGGGTCAAGATATGACCTTTTGTAAAGGAATTCGTAGAGTTAAGGCAGCTGGAATCTGGATGCCCCTCCCCTCCCCCCGCCACTCCCCACTGAACGACAATGACAATGACTTAAACCAGGCTCAAAGTACCATCATGGAAGGGTAGTTAGTTAATGACTGACCAATCAAATGAACAGAAATGGCCTTTTACCTAATATGGAACAGAACCAAGCTGGGAAATGTGTATAAATTAAGAGCTTGTAAGACCCCAAAAGGGCACATCATCATCAAGAAGAAGACATAAGATAGACTCCAATGAAGAGACAAGGTTCGACAGATAACCGGAGGTTGAGGACCGGGTGTTCCATTGAGAACACAACTGCTGACCACTGCCCTTTGCTCAGTATTACCATGTTCTGCTTATTATGCAGAACTTCATTCAGTCTGTGAAGCTTGTGAAAGCAGCCTCGTACACATGTAGTTTTATAGCTAGTCTGAGCTGCAAGTCCCTTTCAGATCTGATCTCCCAGCATAGACAGTCATTGTAATTGACCTAAGTCTGACAATTACATTAAATCAAACCCCAGATCGTACAAGTGGTGCTGAAACCCGGGACTTTGACTACAATGCAAACCGAGGCAGTTGTAGCAAAGTTTCGCAAACATATCAATATTCGTTTGACCAGTGAAAACTCTTGCAGGGATAAACTCTTTTGAGGGGCAGACAATTATACTGACCCAGTGATGTCTCTTTAAATACACATTATGTCACAAAAAAGACAATGGGAAGAAGGGTCTCTGGGAAACATATGAGGAAGAGTTAAGCACTAAGTGTAATATGGACAGTATCCAGTCCCTGTTCGGAGACTGTGTATGGAAGCATGAACACGTTCCTTTTAAAATATAGTGAAGTTTATCCAGGCACACGTCTTGGCTAAACATCAGAAGGGTGAAAAGGCTTTAAATCTGACTCCATGTGCAGCATCGTGCACAGTGCGATGAGGAAGTGATCGAGTCACAGGTGAGAGAAATGGTAGCTCAAAGTGAACAGACCCAGCAGCAGCAGCAGACACAGCTACATGAGTTACACAATAAGCTAGTGTCCTTTACTGTCACTATACAACAACAGACACTTAATGCAGGACAGGCTTGTGCAGTTCAGCAGCAGTTAGAGTTTGCAGGGAAACATATTGTTACTGTCACACAGGATAATGTCCAGTTGACCCAGAAGTTAGAGGATTCTAGAGGTGTCCTGAGGGAGTTACAGGAGTGACCCCACCTGAAGACAGAGCATGCACAGTACAGGTCTAACATTCAGTGATTGCAAACCCAGAGGGAAAGCAGCTCCCAGGCGGGTGTAGCAGCCTTCACAAAAAGCAGAGTATCACACAGGTGGTACTAAAACGGAGCAGGAGGCCTCGGAGGGGGACAATTTTGGAGAGGGAGAACGTTTACCAATCCGTCCCGTTAAGGTAACCTCCTTGACAGGCTGTCCCGTTAATGTGGTGACAACACCGAATGGAACAGTCTGTTACTCTCAATCCCACCAAGTCACGTGTGACGTTAACAAAGAACAAAGAAAATTACAGCACAGGAACAAGCCCTTCGGCCCTCCAAGCCTACGCCGATCCAAATCCTCTATCTAAACCTGTTGCCTATTTTCTAATGGTCTATATCTCTTTACTTCCTGCCCATTCATGTATCTGTCTAGATACATCTTAAAAGACGCTATCGTGCCCGCGTCTACCACCTCCGATGGCAATGCGTTCCAGGCACCCGCCATCCTCTGCGTAAAGAACTTTCCACGCATATCCCCCCTAAAGTTTTCACCTTTCACTTTGAACTCGTGTCCCCTTGCAATTGAATCCCCCACTCTGGGAAAAATCTTCTTGCTATCCACCCTGTCTGTCCCTGAGATATAAAAGGAAAGGAAATCTTTCGGAGCCACAGTAAGGCTTAAACAATGTCTGAGGAGAACAGGAGGAAAAGCTTGTGTTTGAGTAAGTGGGTCAGCTTTTGTATTTGAAGTTTCCTGTTTGATTTCTTTGTCTGTCTCAGCCAGTGTCTATTACGGTCAGTTACGTCTGGTCCTGCATGCTGTCTGAATGTAGTTGGTTGTTTAACATGTGTGTATAGTTATATTTTAAATTGGTGTGAGAGGGGAGGACAAAAGCTTTGATAACGTGGATGTTGGAGTGTTAAAAGCAATTGCTTTCTGCTGGGAAGGAGACAGAGAGAAAGAAAGAAAGAGAGACAGAGAGAGAGAGAGAGTGAGAGAGAGAATGAGTGAGAGAGAGAGACAGAGAGAGAGAGGGGGAGAGAGTGAGAGAGGGAGTGAGTGAGAGAGAGAGAGAGAGAGAGGTGTTCCTCCAGGGGGGATAATGAGTAATGACTCTCAGGGACAGAGGAAATGTGAGCTCTGGTACTTTGATTGTTCCTGTAGGTAAAAACCTTGAAAACCCTCTTTCCACCTCCTGCCGCTATGGGTGTGGATGACATGGACTAAAGTTCCTGTCTTTAACAGGGATCTATTCAGAATCTGGCACACTTGAGGCCTTCCACCATCGGTGGGTACCGCAGGGGCTGGGATGCATCTTTAATGCCGAGAATGGCATTTTAATTTGAGCTTTTGGTTTATTTATCTGTTTTTAATAAACTTAATTCAAAATTTAAATAAAGGGGTCCTGGCGAATAAAGTCCCCCTGGACAAAAAAACAAAACGGGCCTGAGGGTCAGATCGAGAGTAAATCTCCCTCTACACTGTTGAGGGTGTGGAGGGATAAACATAGATGTCTCGTGAGACTGAGGTCTCTGAACCTCCTCACCTCTCCATGAATAAGAGGAGGAGGCATCCCTCCACAGCAGATTGCCGAGAGGAACAGGGTCAGTCTCCTGGCGGGTCCTCGGACTCCCCGCACTACCAGCACCATTGGGGCTCGAGCCCTAAGTCACAGCTTTCTATCCCATAAAATGGAGTGGGGACAGAAGCCTCTGTACCATTTGCAAAACCCGAGGAGGGGCGGGGGAGTGGTGAAGGGCCCCTCCCCTGAGGGGGGAGCCTGTGGATCCACCAGGAGAAATCATTCCATCTCCCACTTGGTCCGGTGTCCTGGGTGGGGCTGAGATCTGTGAGGGTCAACGCTCTCGGCGCCTGTTGCTGTCATCCAGGATGGATCCGACCCGGAGGTTGATTTGAATAATGTTAACAGTGCTCTGTCTGCTGGTACTGTGGCGCTGGCAGGGTGGGAGATGGCCTCCTCTCTCTACCTCGGGTCCCGCTCCGGCTGGATTTCCAGAGTCAAGAAACAACTGCCTCCCCCGAGGCTGATCACAAGCCCGGGCACTGAGGGGGAGAGGCTGTCCTCAACCACAGGCACTCATATTCCCAGTTTCCCCAGAGGAATATAGGAATGACTCCTCCACCACCGATCCTGGGGATGTGATCATGAGGGAGGTGAGACTCGCTGGCGTGGCCGGGATGTCCACACCACATTGTGTGGTGGGTGTGTCGGCCACTGGCGGTGATGGCCCGGAGGAGGATGGAGTCTCGGTGAGGGGCACGGAGGACGACCTTGAATCCATTGCCAGTGAGGCGGTGCACTCCCTCCTGCCTCCTACCGAGTCTCCTCTCATCCCCATTGTAGAACTCCGGGACTTCCTTGCTGCTTGCAGGGAAGTTCAGCCGCCCCTTGACCAGTGTGTGTAGCTGGCGCTGATCATCTGGTCTGTCCGTCTTGCCCTCAATGAGGGTTGCAAATGTGCAGACATGAAAAAGGTCGTGCGATGCCTATTCAATGTGTTCCTCTCCGGGTTGCTGGGGGAGTGCAAGGCGATGAGCAGTTCCACTCTCTCCTCACAGTAAGGTATTGGTGACAGGATGGTTGTATTTTTGACATGAAGATATCCATAGCCAGCCTCAACATCAACAGCAGCAGGGTGTCTCTCAGCCGTTTTCACAATCTCACAGTCCTCAGGGAAGCAAGATTTGTGATGGGTTTTATGCAGGAAACCCACACCGTTCCGGGAGATGAAGCCACCTGGCTCCTGGAGTAGCAGGGTGACTTGATGGATCAACTACCTCAACTTAGTGGACGCCTGGTGGAATCTCCATCCAAACTCCAGTGCTTTCGTCTGGAGGACTCAGAAGAAGGGTACCGGAATTGACCGCCTCTACATTTTACAGGCATACGCCTCCTGCATCTCGGTGGCCTCCAAGTGGCTGGTTCCGTGCTCGGACCACCACCTGATGTGGGAGGAATTCACTCCACTCCGCACACGGGACGGGTCCCTGTAATGGCACTTTTAACAAATGGCTGCTGGAGGACGAGTGATTCCGTGACTCATTCCGTCGATTCTGGGCTGACTGGAGAAGGAAGCAGGGAGGCTTCCTCTACTTGAGGCTATGGTGGGATGTGGTCAAGACTCACATCCGCGTCTTCTGTCAGGAGAACACGAAGGTGTCGACCAAGAGGCGGGAAGCCGAGATCGAGCTCCTAGAGAGGGAGGTGCTTGACTTGGAGTCCCATCTCGGTCAGGCCATCACAGACCCCATCCTGTGGCAGGTGTACAAAGAGAAGAGGGCGCGCTGAGGGACCTGCAGCTCACGAGGCGTGTACGTGAGGTCGCGGATCCAGATCCTGGAAGATTTGAACCGCGCCTCACCCTTCTTCTACTCAATGGAAAATTGGCAGAGGGTGCATAAGCAGCTCTTCGAGCAGCTGGCAGACGATGGATCCGGAGGGAATGGGAATATTGGTCCGAACCTATAACAATGCATTGCTCTCTCCGGACCCGTCCAGCGAGGACACGTGTAGAGTTTTGTAGGAGGACCTGCCAAAGATCAGACTGGAGGGCGCCAAAGGATTGGTGACTCCGCTCACATTAGCACAATTGTACGGTGCCCTCCACCAGCACTGAATGGGCAAATCGCCGGGGCTGGACGGGGCCACCGTGGAGTTCCTCGGGGCATTGGGATACGTCCTGAGGACAATAACGTGCAGTTCCTGGGGGAAAGCCTGGCGACTCGGGGGTGCCCCTCTCGTGGCACAGGGCGGTTGTCATCCTGTTGCTGAAAAGGGGTGATCTCTGCTTGCTTAAGAACGGACGTCCGGTCTCCCTCCTCAACATGGATTATAAGATCTACCTACGTCCAGGAATTCCCAGAGAAACACATCTCCAGAGGCACTAATTACAGTCCCCATATCTCATGCAGAGTTGGGTCAGGAAATCCTCTGTCAACCCTGAATGTCTGTACAGCTCACAACATAACCTCCAGAAAGCCATCCACAGCACCTCCACTGACTTTACAATAGCAGAAGTAAGTCAAAACACCCACACCTGTAAGTTGGATGCCTGGTCCTTTTACATAACACTTGTGCTGCTGAATGTATGTTCAGCTGAGCGTGACTAACACAGGCGGACAGTAGACGTGCACAGACGAAGCTACAAAGACGTCTGGCAAAGATGTCGGAATGGTTGATTGATGTCAATTCAAACCCCTCCTCACACTAACAGCACATGGTCAATTAGCCTGGGCGAGAGACTGGCACAACATGGGACATGTAATGACCACACTAGAGCCCTGTCCAGAATGAGGCACAGTGTCAAGCACACCAAAGCCCTGCCCGTCATGGGTCACAGTGCTGACCATATTAGAGCCCTGCCCAAAATGGAGGAATGTCATGGCCACACGAGAGCCCTGTCCAACATGGGTAACTATGCTGACCACACAACAGACGTGCACAACATCGGGCACAGTGCTGACCACACTGGAACCCTGCCCAGCATGGGGCACCATGCTGACCACACTGGAACACTACCCAGCATAGGGCACCATGCTGACCACGCTAGAACCCTACCCAGCAAATGGGAACGGAGCTGACCACACTAGAACCCTGCCCAGCATGGAGCACCGTGCAGACCACACACGAACCCTACCCAGCAAATGGGAACGGTGCTGACCACACACGAACCCTACACAGCATCGGGCACCATGCTGACCACACTAGAACACAGCCCAGCATGGGGCACTGTGCTGACCTCACTAACGCCCAGCCCAGCATGGGGCACTGTGCTGACCACACTAGAGCCCTGTACAGCATGGGGCACTGTGCTGATCACACGACAGTCCTGTCCAGCATGGGGCCCTGTGCTGACCACACTAGAGCCCTGTACAGCATGGGGCACTGTGCTGATCACACTACAGTCCTGTCCAGCATGGGGCACTGTGCTGACCACACTAGAGCCATGTGCAGCATGAGGCACTGTGCTGATCACACTTCAATCCTGTCCAGCATGGGGCACTGTGCTGACCACACTAGAGCCCTGTACAGCATGGGGCACTGTGCTGATCACACTACAGTCCTGTCCAGCATCGGGAACATTGCTAACCACACTAGAGCCCTGGCTAGCATGGGGCACTGTGCTGACCACACTAAAGTCCTGTCCAGAATGGGGCACTGTGCTGACCACACTAGATCCCTGTCCAGCATAAGGCACTGTGCTGACCACACTCGAGCCCTGTCCAGCAGAGGGCACTGTTCTGATGTCACTCCAGTCCTGTCCAGCATGGGGCACTGTGCTGATCACACGACAGTCCTGTCCAGCATGGGGCACTGTGCTGATCACACGACAGTCCTGTCCAGCATAGGGCACTGTGCTGACCTCACGAACGACCAGCCCAGCATGGGGCACTGTGCAGATCACGCTAGTGCCAAGTCCAGTATGGGGCATTGTGCTGAGCACACTAGAACCCATGTCCAACCTGGGGCATTGTGCTGAACACACTTGATCCCTGTCCAATACGGGGCACTGTGCTGACCACACGATAACCCTGACCAGCATGGGGCTCTGTGCTGACCACACTAGATTCGTTCCAGCATGGGGCACTGTGCTGACCACACTAGCGTCTTTCCAGCATGGGGCACTGTGCTGACCACACTAGCGTCTTTCCAGCATGGGGCACGGTGCTGACCACATTTGATCCCTTCCCAGCATGGGGCGCTGTGCTGACCTCTCTGGCGCACTGTAAAGCATGGGGCACTGTGCTGACCAACTGGAGTCCTGCCCAGCACGAGGAGGCAAGTGTTGACCACACTGGAGCCCTACCTAGCATGGGGCAATGTGCTGAGCACACTAGTGACCTGCCCAGCATGGGGCACTGTGCTGATCACACCACAGTCCTTTACAGCATGAGGCACTGTGCTGATCACACTACAGGCCTGTGCAGCATGGGGCAATGTGCTGACCGCACTAGAGTCCTGTCCAGCTTGAGGCACTGTGCTGATCACACTACAGTCCTGCCGAGCATGGGGCACTGTGCTGACCACTCTAGAGTCCTGTCCAGGATGAGGCACAGTGCTGATCACACTACAGTCCTGTCCAACATGAGGCACTGTGCTGACCACACTGGAACACTGCCCAGCATGGGGCACTGTACTGACCACACTAGAACCCTGCCCAGCATGGGGCACTGTGCTGACCACTCTAGAGTCCTGTCCAGGATGAGGCACAGTGCTGATCACACTACAGTCCTGTCCAGCATGAGGCACTGTGCTGACCACACTGGAACACTGCCCAGCATGGGGCACTGTGCTGACCACACTAGAACCCTGCCCAGCATGGGGCACTGTGCTGACTACACTAGAATCCTTCCAGCATGAGGCACTGTGCTGACCACACTAGCGTCTTTCCAGCATGGGGCACTGTGCTGACCACTGTAGAGCACTGTAAAGCATGGGGCACTATGCTGACCAGACTAGAACACTGCCCAGCATGGGGCACTGTGCTGATCACACTGGAACCCTGCCCAGCATGGGGCTCTGCGCTGTACACACTAGAGCCCTGGCCAGCATGGGGCTCTGTGCTGTACACACTAGAACCCTGACCAGCATAGGGCACTGTGCAGACCACACTAGAACCCTGCCCAGCATGGGGCACTGTGCTGACCACACTATAACCCTGCCCAGCATGGGGCTCTGTGCTGACCACACTAGAATCTTTCCAGCATGGGGCACTGTGCTGACCACACGAGCGTCTTTCCAACATGGGGCACGGTGCTGACCAGATTTGATCCCTTCCCAGCATGGGGCGCTGTGCTGACCACTCTAGAGCACTGTAAAGCATGGGGCACTGTGCTGACCACATTTGATCCCTTCCCAGCATGGGGCGCTGTGCTGACCTCTCCAGAGCACTGTAAAGCATGGTGCACTGTGCTGACCACACTGGAGCCCCACCTAGCATGGGTCAATGTGCTGATCACACTCGTGACCTGCCCAAAATGGAGCACTGTGCTGACCACACTAGCGACATGCCCAGCAGGGGCACTGTGCTGATCGCACTACAGTCATGTACAACATGGAAAATGTGCTGACCACACCAGAGTCCTGTCCAGCATGAGGCACTGTGCTGATCACACTACAGTCCTGCCCTGCATCGGGCACTCTGCCGACCACTCTAGACGACTGTCCAGCATGAGGCACAGTGCTGATCACACTACAGTCCTGTCCAACATAGGGCACTGTGCTGACCACACTAAAGCCCTGTCCAGCATGGGGCACTGTGCTGATCACGCTACAGTCCTGTCCAGCATGAGGCACTGTGCTGACCACACTAGAGCCCTGTGCAGCATGGGGCACTGTTATGATCACACAACAGTCCTGTCCAGCATGAAGCAATGTGCTGATCACACTAGAGCCCTGTGCAGCATGGGGCACTGTTATGATCACACTACAGTCCTGTCCAGCATGAAGCAATGTGCTGATCACACTACAGTCCTGTACAGCATGGGGTACTGTTCTGACCACTCGAGCGCCCTGTCCAAAATGGGGCAAAGTGCTGAACAAACTAGATCCCTTTCCAACATGGTGCACTGTTCTGATCACACGACAGTCCTGCACAGCATGGGGCACTGTTCGGATCACACGACAGTCCTGCACAGCATGGGGAACTGTGCTGATCACACTACAGTCCTGTCCAGCATGGGGCAATGTGCTGACCACTCGAGCGCCCTGTCCAAAATGCAGCATAGTGCTGAACACACTAGATCCCTTTCCAACATGGTGCATTGTGCTGAACACACTAGATCCCTGTCCAACCTGGGGCATTGTGCTGAACACACTAGATCCCTGTCCAACATGGGGCACTGTGCAGAACACACTAGATCCCTGTCCAGCATGGGGCATTGTGCTGAACACACTAGATCCCTGTCCAATATGGGGCACTGTGCTGAACACACTAGATCCCTGTCCAGCATGGGGCATTGTGCTTAACACACTAGATCCCTGTCCAACATGGGGCATTGTGCTGAACACACTAGATCCCTTTCCAACATGGTGCATTGTGCTGAACACACTAGATCCCTTTCCAACATGGTGCATTGTGCTGAACACACTAGATCCCTGTCCAACATGGGGCATTGTGCTGAGCACACTAGATCCCTGTCCAACTTGGGGCATTGTGCTGAACACACTAGATCCCTGTCCAACCTGGGGCATTGTGCTGAACACACTAGATCCCTGTCCAATATGGGGCACTGTGCTGAACACACTAGATCCCTGTCCAGCATGGGGCACTGTGCTGACCACACTAGCTGCCTGTCCAGCATGGGGCACTGTGCTGACCACACAAATCCCTGTCCGACATGTGGCACTGTGCTGACCACACTAGATCTCTATTCAACATGGGGCACTGTGCTGAACACACTAGATCCCTGTCCAGCATGGGGCACTGTGCTGACCACACTAGCTGCCTGTCCAGCATGGGGCACTGTGCTGACCACACAAATCCCTGTCCGACATGTGGCACTGTGCTGACCACACTAGATCTCTATTCAACATGGGGCACTGTGCTGAACATACAAGATCCCTGTCCAATATGGGGCACTGTGCTGACCACACTAGAGCCCTGTCCAGCATGGGGCACTGTGCTGATCACACTACAGTCTTGTCCAGCATGAGGCACTGTGCTGATCACACTACAGTCCTGTCCAGCATGGGGCACTGTGCTGATCACACTGCAGTCCTGTCCAGCATGAGGCACTGTGCTGATCACACTACAGTCCTGTCCAGCATGAGGCACTGTGCTGACCACACTACAGTCCTGTCCAGCATGGGGCACTGTGCTGACCACACAGGAGCCCTATCCAGCATGGGGCACTGTGCTGATGACACTACAGTCCTGTCCAGCATGGGGCACTGTGCTCATCACACCAGAGTCCTGTCCAGCATTGGGCACTGTGCTGATCACACTAAAGTCCTGTACAGCATGAGGCACTGTGCTGATCACACTACAGTCCTGTCCAGCATGGGGCAATGTGCTGATCACACTACAGTCCTGTCCAGCATGAGGCACTGTGCTGATCACATTACAGTCCTGTCCAGCATGGGGCAATGTGCTGATCACACTACAGTCCTGTCCAGCATGAGACACTGTGCTGATCACACTACAGTCCTGTCCAGCATGGGGCAATGTGCTGATCACACTAGAGCCCTGTCCAGCATGGGGCACTGTGCTGATCACACTACAGTCCTGTCCAGCATGAGGCACTGTGCTGATCACACTACAGTCCTCTCCAGCATGGGGCACTGTGCTCATCACACTACAGTCCTGTCCAGCATGGGGCACTGTGCTGATCACACAGCAGTCCTGTCCAGCATGAGGCACTGTGCTGATCACACTACAGTCCTGTCCAGCATGAGGCACTGTGCTGATCACACTACAGTCCTGTCCAGCATCGGGCAATGTGCTGATCACCCGACAGTCCTGTCCAGCATGGGGCACTGTGCTGATCACACTACAGTCCTGTCCAGCATGAGGCACTGTGCTGATCACACTACAGTCCTGTGCAGCATGAGGCACTGTGCTCATCACACTACAGTCCTGTGCAGCATGGGGCACTGTGCTCATCACACTACAGTCCTGTGCAGCATGGGGCACTGTGCTGATCACACTGCAGTCCTGTCCAGCATGGGGCACTGTGCTCATCACACTACAGTCCTGTGCAGCATGGGGCACTGTGCTGATCACACTACAGTCCTGTGCAGCATGGGACACTGTGCTGATCACACTACAGTCCTGTCCAGCATGGGGCACTGTGCTGATCACACTAGAGCCCTGTCCAGCATGAGGCACTGTGCTGATCACACTACAGTCCTGTCCAGCATGGGGCACTGTGCTGATCACACTACAGTCCTGTGCAGCATGGGGCATTGTGCTGATCACACTAGAGCCCTGTCCAGCATGGGGCACTGTGCTGACCACACTAGAGCCCTGTCCAGCATGGGGCACTGTGCTGATCACACTAGAGCCCTGTCCAGCATGGGGCAATGTGCTGATCACACTACAGTCCTGTCCAGCATGAGGCACTGTGTTGATCACACTAGAGCCCTGTCCAGCATGGGGCACTGTGCAGACCACACTGGAGCCCTGTCCAGCATGGGGCAATGTGCTGATCACACTACAGTCCTGTCCAGCATGAGGCACTGTGCTGATCACACTACAGTCCTGTCCAGCATGAGGCACTGTGCTGATCACACTACAGTCCTGTCCAGCATGAGGCACTGTGCTGACCACACTGGAGCCCTGTCCAGCATGGGGCTCTGTGCTGATCACACTACAGTCCTGTGCAGCATGAGGCACTGTGCTGACCTCACTATATCCCTGTCCAATATGGGGCACTGTGCTGACCACACTATATCCCTGTCCAATATGGGGCACTGTGCTGACCACACTAGATCCCTGTCCAATATGGGGCACTGTGCTGACCACACTATATCTCTGTCCAGTATGAGGCACTGTGCTGACCACACTAGATCCCTGTCCAGTATGGGGCACTGTGCTGACCACACTAGCGTCTTTCCAGCATGGGGCACGGTGCTGACCACATTTGATCCCTTCCCAGCATGGGGCGCTGTGCTGACCTCTCTGGCGCACTGTAAAGCATGGGGCACTGTGCTGACCAACTGGAGTCCTGCCCAGCACGAGGAGGCAAGTGTTGACCACACTGGAGCCCTACCTAGCATGGGGCAATGTGCTGAGCACACTAGTGACCTGCCCAGCATGGGGCACTGTGCTGATCACACCACAGTCCTTTACAGCATGAGGCACTGTGCTGATCACACTACAGGCCTGTGCAGCATGGGGCAATGTGCTGACCGCACTAGAGTCCTGTCCAGCTTGAGGCACTGTGCTGATCACACTACAGTCCTGCCGAGCATGGGGCACTGTGCTGACCACTCTAGAGTCCTGTCCAGGATGAGGCACAGTGCTGATCACACTACAGTCCTGTCCAACATGAGGCACTGTGCTGACCACACTGGAACACTGCCCAGCATGGGGCACTGTGCTGACCACACTAGAACCCTGCCCAGCATGGGGCACTGTGCTGACCACTCTAGAGTCCTGTCCAGGATGAGGCACAGTGCTGATCACACTACAGTCCTGTCCAGCATGAGGCACTGTGCTGACCACACTGGAACACTGCCCAGCATGGGGCACTGTGCTGACCACACTAGAACCCTGCCCAGCATGGGGCACTGTGCTGACTACACTAGAATCCTTCCAGCATGAGGCACTGTGCTGACCACACTAGCGTCTTTCCAGCATGGGGCACTGTGCTGACCACTGTAGAGCACTGTAAAGCATGGGGCACTATGCTGACCAGACTAGAACACTGCCCAGCATGGGGCACTGTGCTGATCACACTGGAACCCTGCCCAGCATGGGGCTCTGCGCTGTACACACTAGAGCCCTGGCCAGCATGGGGCTCTGTGCTGTACACACTAGAACCCTGACCAGCATAGGGCACTGTGCAGACCACACTAGAACCCTGCCCAGCATGGGGCACTGTGCTGACCACACTATAACCCTGCCCAGCATGGGGCTCTGTGCTGACCACACTAGAATCTTTCCAGCATGGGGCACTGTGCTGACCACACGAGCGTCTTTCCAACATGGGGCACGGTGCTGACCAGATTTGATCCCTTCCCAGCATGGGGCGCTGTGCTGACCACTCTAGAGCACTGTAAAGCATGGGGCACTGTGCTGACCACATTTGATCCCTTCCCAGCATGGGGCGCTGTGCTGACCTCTCCAGAGCACTGTAAAGCATGGTGCACTGTGCTGACCACACTGGAGCCCCACCTAGCATGGGTCAATGTGCTGATCACACTCGTGACCTGCCCAAAATGGAGCACTGTGCTGACCACACTAGCGACATGCCCAGCAGGGGCACTGTGCTGATCGCACTACAGTCATGTACAACATGGAAAATGTGCTGACCACACCAGAGTCCTGTCCAGCATGAGGCACTGTGCTGATCACACTACAGTCCTGCCCTGCACGGGGCACTCTGCCGACCACTCTAGACGACTGTCCAGCATGAGGCACAGTGCTGATCACACTACAGTCCTGTCCAACATAGGGCACTGTGCTGACCACACTAAAGCCCTGTCCAGCATGAGGCACTGTGCTGATCACGCTACAGTCCTGTCCAGCATGAGGCACTGTGCTGACCACACTAGAGCCCTGTGCAGCATGGGGCACTGTTATGATCACACAACAGTCCTGTCCAGCATGAAGCAATGTGCTGATCACACTAGAGCCCTGTGCAGCATGGGGCACTGTTATGATCACACTACAGTCCTGTCCAGCATGAAGCAATGTGCTGATCACACTACAGTCCTGTACAGCATGGGGTACTGTTCTGACCACTCGAGCGCCCTGTCCAAAATGGGGCAAAGTGCTGAACAAACTAGATCCCTTTCCAACATGGTGCACTGTTCTGATCACACGACAGTCCTGCACAGCATGGGGCACTGTTCGGATCACACGACAGTCCTGCACAGCATGGGGAACTGTGCTGATCACGCTACAGTCCTGTCCAGCATGGGGCACTGTGCTGACCACTCGAGCGCCCTGTCCAAAATGCAGCATAGTGCTGAACACACTAGATCCCTTTCCAACATGGTGCATTGTGCTGAACACACTAGATCCCTGTCCAACCTGGGACATTGTGCTGAACACACTAGATCCCTGCCCAACATGGGGCATTGTGCTTAACACACTAGATCCCTGTCCAACCTGGGGCATTGTGCTGAACACACTAGATCCCTGTCCAACATGGGGCACTGTGCAGAACACACTAGATCCCTGTCCAGCATGGGGCATTGTGCTGAACACACTAGATCCCTGTCCAATATGGGGCACTGTGCTGAACACACTAGATCCCTGTCCAACATGGGGCATTGTGCTTAACACACTAGATCCCTGTCCAACATGGGGCATTGTGCTTAACACACTAGATCCCTGTCCAACCTGGGGCATTGTGCTGAACACACTAGATCCCTGTCCAACATGGGGCACTGTGCTGAACACACTAGATCCCTGTCCAACATGGGGCATTGTGCTGAACACACTAGATCCCTTTCCAACATGGTGCATTGTGCTGAACACACTAGATCCCTTTCCAACATGGTGCATTGTGCTGAACACACTAGATCCCTGTCCAACATGGGGCATTGTGCTGAGCACACTAGATCCCTGTCCAACTTGGGGCATTGTGCTTAACACACTAGATCCCTGTCCAATATGGGGCACTGTGCTGAACACACTAGATCCCTGTCCAGCATGGGGCACTGTGCTGACCACACTAGCTGCCTGTCCAGCATGGGGCACTGTGCTGACCACACAAATCCCTGTCCGACATGTGGCACTGTGCTGACCACACTAGATCTCTATTCAACATGGGGCACTGTGCTGAACATACAAGATCCCTGTCCAATATGGGGCACTGTGCTGACCACACTAGAGCCCTGTCCAGCATGGGGCACTGTGCTGATCACACTACAGTCTTGTCCAGCATGAGGCACTGTGCTGATCACACTACAGTCCTGTCCAGCATGGGGCACTGTGCTGATCACACTGCAGTCCTGTCCAGCATGAGGCACTGTGCTGATCACACTACAGTCCTGTCCAGCATGAGGCACTGTGCTGATCACACTACAGTCCTGTCCAGCATCGGGCAATGTGCTGATCACCCGACAGTCCTGTCCAGCATTGGGCACTGTGCTGATCACACTACAGTCCTGTCCAGCATGAGGCACTGTGCTGATCACACTACAGTCCTGTGCAGCATGAGGCACTGTGCTCCTCACACTACAGTCCTGTGCAGCATGGGGCACTGTGCTCATCACACTACAGTCCTGTGCAGCATGGGGCACTGTGCTGATCACACTGCAGTCCTGTCCAGCATGGGGCACTGTGCTCATCACACTACAGTCCTGTGCAGCATGGGGCACTGTGCTGATCACACTACAGTCCTGTGCAGCATGGGACACTGTGCTGATCACACTACAGTCCTGTCCAGCATGGGGCACTGTGCTGATCACACTAGAGCCCTGTCCAGCATGAGGCACTGTGCTGATCACACTACAGTCCTGTCCAGCATGGGGCACTGTGCTGATCACACTACAGTCCTGTGCAGCATGGGGCATTGTGCTGATCACACTAGAGCCCTGTCCAGCATGGGGCACTGTGCTGACCACACTGGAGCCCTGTCCAGCATGGGGCACTGTGCTGATCACACTAGAGCCCTGTCCAGCATGGGGCAATGTGCTGATCACACTACAGTCCTGTCCAGCATGAGGCACTGTGCTGATCACACTAGAGCCCTGTCCAGCATGGGGCACTGTGCTGACCACACTGGAGCCCTGTCCAGCATGGGGCAATGTGCTGATCACACTACAGTCCTGTCCAGCATGAGGCACTGTGCTGATCACACTACAGTCCTGTCCAGCATGAGGCACTGTGCTGATCACACTACAGTCCTGTCCAGCATGAGGCACTGTGCTGACCACACTGGAGCCCTGTCCAGCATGGGGCTCTGTGCTGATCACACTACAGTCCTGTGCAGCATGAGGCACTGTGCTGACCTCACTATATCCCTGTCCAATATGGGGCACTGTGCTGAACACACTATGTCCCTGTCCAGCATGGGGCACTGTGCTGACCACACTAGCTGCCTGTCCAGCATGGGGCACTGTGCTGACCACACTATATCTCTGTCCGACATGTGGCACTGTGCTGACCACACTAGATCTCTGTCCAGTATGGGGCACTGTGCTGACCACACTAGAGCACTGTCCAATATGGGGCACTGTGCTGACCACACTAGATCCCTGTCCAGTATGAGGCACTGTGCTGACCACACTAGATCCCTGTCCAGTAATGGGCACTGTGCTGACCACACTAGATCCCTGTCCAGTATGAGGCACTGTGCTGATCACACTGCAGTCCTGTCCAGCATGAGGCACTGTGCTGACCACACTAGACCCCTGTCCAGCATGAGGCACTGTGCTGACCACACTAGACCCCTGTCCAGTATGGGGCACTGTGCTGACCACACTAGACCCCTGTCCAGTATGAGGCACTGTGCTGACCACACTAGATCCCTGTCCAGTATGGGGCACTGTGCTGACCACAATAGAATCCTTCCAGCATGGGGAACTGTGCTGACCACACTAGCGTCTTTCCAGCATGGGGCACTGTGCTGACCACACTAGATCCCTGTCCAGTATGAGGCACTGTGCTGACCACACTAGATCCCTGTCCAGTATGGGGCACTGTGCAGACCGCTCTAGAGCACTGTAACGCATGGGGCACTGTGCTGACCAGACTAGAACCCTGCCCAGCATGGGGCTCTGTGCTGACCACACTAGAGTCTTTCCAGCATGGGGCACTGTGCTGACCACACTAGCGTCTTTCCAGCATGGGACACTGTGCTGACCACACTAGAACCCTGCCCAGCATGGGGCTCTGTGCTGACCACACTAGAGTCTTTCCAGCATGGGGCACTGTGCAGACCACACTAGCGTCTTTCCAGCATGGGGCACTGTGCTGACCACATTTGATCCCTTCCTAGCATGGGGCACTGTGCTGACCTCTCTGGAGCACTGTAAAGCATGGGGCACTGTGCTGACCACACTGGAGTCCTGCCCAGCACGAGGAGGCAAGTGCTGACCACACTGGAGCCCTACCTAGCATGGGGCACTGTGCTGACCACACTAGAACCCTGTCCAGCATGGTGCAATGTGCTGATTACACTGGAGACCTGCCGAACATGGAGCACTGTGCTGACCACACTAGAACCCTGTCCAGCATGGTGCACTGTGCTGATTACACTGGAGACCTGCCGAACATGGAGCACTGTGCTGATTACACTGGAGACCTGCCGAACATGGAGCACTGTGCTGACCACACTAGAACCCTGTCCAGCATGGTGCACTGTGCTGATTACACTGGAGACCTGCCGAACATGGAGCACTGTGCTGATTACACTGGAGACCTGCCGAACATGGAGCACTGTGCTGATTACACTGGAGACCTGCCGAACATGGAGCACTGTGCTGATTACACTGGAGACCTGCCGAACATGGAGCACTGTGCTGACCACACTAGAACCCTGCCCAGCATGGTGCACTGTGCTGACCACACTAGAGCCCTGCCCTGAATGGGGTACAGTGCTGACCACACTGTCCAGCATAGTGCACTGTGCTGATTACACTAGATCCCTTCCCAGCATGGGGCACTGTGCTGACCACATTAGATCCCTTCCCAGAATGCGGCACTGTGCTGACCACATTAGATCCCTTCCCAGCATGCGGCACTGTGCTGACCACATTAGATCCCTTCCCAGCATGGGGCACTGTGCTGACCACATTAGATCCCTTCCCAGCATGGGGCACAGTGCTGACCACAATATAGCGCTGCCCGGAATGCGTTACAGTGCTGATCACACTAGGGTCTTGTCCAGCATGGGGCACGGTGTTGACCACATTAGATCTCTTCCCAGCATGGGACACTATGCTAACCACACTAGAGCCCTGCCCAGCATGGGGCACTGTGCTGATCACACGAGTGCACTGTCCAGCATGGGGCACTGTGCTGGCCACATTCGATCTCTTCCCAGCATTGGGCACTGTGTTGACCACACTTGACTCCTGCCCAGCATAGGTTACAGTGCTGACCACACTAGAGTCTTGTCCAGCATGGGGCACTGTGCTGACTGTACTAGAGCCCTGCCCGGTATGGGGCGCTGTGCAGTTTCAGCAGCAGATGGACTGAGACAGGGATGAAGTTGGCGATGTTACCGAGGTGGAAATAGACGGTTGTAATTATATCCTGAAAATGAGGTTAAATCTCATTTTGTGGTCAAATGTGACACCAAGGTTGCAAACAGACTGTTTGAATCTCAGACTGTTACCAGGGAGAGGGATGGGATCAATAGCAAGGGAACAGAGTTGGAGTGGGGAGTCAAAACAATGGCTTCAGTCTTCCCAATATTTAATTGGAGGAAATTTCTGCTCATCCAGTACTGGATGTCGGATAATCAGTCTGATAATTTAACAACAGTGGAGAAGTGGAGATAGGTGATGGTGAGGTAAACTTTATGGAGGTCTTTGATGAAACAATGGAGAGGTTTGATGAGGGTGGTGTGATTGAAGTTATATTTATATGGACTTTCAACTGTGTTTGATCAAGTGTCATTCAATAGACAGCTTAACGAAACTGAACCCTATGGATTAAAGGGGCAATGACAGTGTTTTTTTTAATTCATTCACGGGATGTGGGCGTCGCTGGCCAGGCCAGCATTTATTACCCATCCCTAATTGTCCTTGAGAAGGTGGTGGTGAGCTGCCTTCTTGAACCGCTGCAGACCATGTGGGGTAGGTAAACCAACAGTGCTGTTAGGATTTTGACCCAGTGACAGTGAAGGAATGGCGATATAGTTCCAAGTCAGCATGATGTGTGACTTGGAGGGAAACTTGCAGGTGGTGGTGTTTCCATGTATTTGCTGCCCTTGTCCTTCTAGTTCGTAGAGGTCGCGGGTTTGGAAGGTGCTGTCTCAGGAGCCTTGGTGCATTGCTGCAGTGCATCTTGTAGATGGTACACATTGCTGCCACTGTGCGTCAGTGGTGGAGGGACTGAATGTTTGTAGATGAGGTGCCAATCAAGCGGGCTGCTTTGTCCTGGATGGTGTTAAGCTTCTTGAGTGTTGTTGGAGCTTCACCCATCCAGGCAAGTGAAGAGTATTCCATCACACTCCTGACTTGTGCCTTGTAGATTGTGGACAGGCTTTGGGGAGTCAGGAGGTGAGTTACTCGCCTCAGGATTCCTAGCCTCTGACCTGCTCTTGTAGCCACGGTATTTATATTAGAACATTAGAACATTACAGCGCAGTACAGGCCCTTCGGCCCTCGATGTTGCGCCGACCTGTGAAACCATCTGACCTACACTATTCCATTTTCATCCATATGTCTATCCAATGACCACTTAAATGCCCTTAAAGTTGGCGAGTCTACGACTGTTGCAGGCCGGGCGTTCCACGCCCCTACTACTCTCTGCTACTGGCTACTCCAGTTCAGTTTCTGGTCAATGGTAGCCCCTAGGATGTTGATAGTGGGGCATTCAGCGATGGTAATGCCATTGAATATCAAGGGGAGATGGTTAGATTCTCTCTTGTTGGAGTTGGTCATTGCCTGGCACTTGTGTGGCACGAATGTGACTTGCCACTTATCAGCCCAAGCCTGGATATTGTTCAGGTCTTGCTGCATTTCTGCACGGACTGCTTCAGTATCTGAGGAGTCGCAAATGGTGCTGAACATTGTGCAATCATCAGCAAACATCCCGACTTCTGACCTTATGATTGAAGCTCATTGATGAAGCAGCTGAAGATGGTTGGGCATAGGACACTACCCTGAGGAACTCCTGCAGTGATGTCCTGGAGCTCTTAGCTCTGTCTATCGCATGCTGCTTACTCAGTTTGGCATGCAAGTAGTCCTGGGTTGTAGCTTCACTAGCTTGACACCTCATTTTGAGATATGCTTGGTGCTGCTCCTGGCATGCCCTCCTGCACTCTTCATTGAACCAGGGTTGGTCTCCTGGCTTGATGGTAATGGTAGAGTGGGGGATATGCCGGGCCATGAGGTTACAGATTGTGGTTGAGTACAATTCTGCTGCTGCTGATGGTCCACAGCGCCTGATGTATGCCCAGTTTTGCATTGTTAGATCTGTTCGAAATCTATCCCATTCAGCACGGTGATAGTGCCACACAACACGATTGACGGTATCCTCAATGTGAAGGCGGGACTTCATCTCCACAAGGACTGTGCGGTGGTCACTCCTACCAATACTGTCATGGACAGATGCATCTGTGGCAGGCAGATTGGTGAGGACGAGGTCGAGTATGTTGTTCCCTCGTGTTGGTTCCCCCACCACCTGCCGCAGACCCAGTCTAGCAGCCATGTCCTTTAGGACTCGGCCAGCTCGGTCAGTAGTGGTGCTACCGAGCCACTCATGGTGATGGACATTGAATTCCCCCACTCAGAGTACATTTTGTGCCCTTGCCACCCTCAGTGCTCCCTCCAAGTGCTGTTCAACATGGGGGAGTACTGAGTCATCAGCTGAGGGAGAGCAGTAGGTGGTAATCAGTAGGAGGTTACCTTGCCCATATTTGACCTGATCCCATGAGATTTCATGAGGTCCGGAGTCGATGTTGAGGACTCCCAGGGCAACTCCCTCCCTACTGTATACCACTGCGCCACCACCTCTGCTGCGTCTGTCCTGCCGGTGGGACAGGACGTACCCGGGACATTGTCTGTAAGGTAAGATTCCGTGAGGATGACTATGTCAGGCTGTTGCTTGACTAGTCTGTGGGCAGCTCTCCCAACTTTGGCACAATTTCACAGATGTTAGTAAGGAGGACTTTGCAGGGTCGACAGGGCTGGGTTTGCTGTTGTCGTTTCCGATGCCTTGGTCCATGCCGGGTGGTCCGCCCAGTTTCATTCCTTTTTATAGACTTTGTAGCGGTTAGTTACAACTGAGTGGCTTGCTAGACAATTTCAGAGGGCATGTTAGAGGTAACCACATTGCTGTGGGTCTGGAGTCACATATAGGCCAGACCAGGTAAGGACATCAGATTTCCTTCCCTAAAGGACATTAGTGAACCAGATGGGTTTTTACAACAATCGACAATGGTTTCATGGCCATCTTTAGACTAGTTTTAATTCCAGAATTTTTTTTATTACTTTCAAATTCCACCTTCTGCTGTGGTGGGATTAGAACCCATGTCCCCAGAGGAATACCCTGGGTCTCTGGTTACTAGTCCAGTGTCAATATAACATTGGCTAATGAAGAGTCAACAGAGAGAAGTGGTGAAAAGTTGTTGTTCAGACTCGATGGCAGTATACAGTGGTGTTCCTCAGCTGGGCTACGAAGTGGCAGATGGAGTTCAACCTGGAAAAGTGTGAAGTGATTCACTTTGGAAGGTCGAATTTGAATGCGGAATACAGGCTTAAAGAAAGGATTCTTGGTAGTGTGGAGGAACAGAGGGATCTTGGGGTCCATGTCCATAGATCGCTCAAAGTTGCCACCCAAGTTGATAGGGTTGTTAAGAAGGCGTATGGTGTGTTGGCTTTCATTAACAGGGGGATTGAGTTTAAGAGCCGCGAGGTTATGCTGCAGCTCTGTAAGGTTCAAACAGAAATAGAATATTGTGTTCAGTTCTGGTCGCCTCATTATAGGAAGGATGTGGAAGCTTTAGAGAGTGTGCAGAGGAGATTTACCAGGATGCTGCCTGGACTGGAGGGCATGTCCTACGAAGAAATATTGAGGGACCTAAGGCTTTTCTCATTGGAGCGAGGA
This sequence comes from Heterodontus francisci, assembly GCF_036365525.1. Lineage (NCBI taxonomy): Eukaryota > Metazoa > Chordata > Chondrichthyes > Heterodontiformes > Heterodontidae > Heterodontus > Heterodontus francisci. Next base: position 45,024 of record NW_027140656.1, read on the forward strand.
AGGATGAGAGGTGACTTGAAAGAGATGATGAGAGGCATAGATCGAGTGGATAGGCAGAGACTTTTTCCCAGGGTGGAAAGGGCTATCACCAGGGGGCATAATCTTAAGATGATTGGAGGAAGGTTTCAGGGAGATGTCCGAGGTAGGTTCTTTGCACAGAGAGTGGTGGGTGCGTGGAATGTGCTGCCAGCGGTGGTAGTAGAAGCAGATACGTTAGGGGCATTTAAGCGACTCTTGGATAGGTACATGGATGGTAGTAGAATGAAGGGTAGGTAGTTAGTTCGATCTTGGAGTAGGTTAAGGTTTCGGCACAACATTGTGGGCTGAAGGGCCTGTACTGTGCTGTACTGTTCTATGTTCTATGTTCTATGTTCTATGTTCGGTATTGGGACCACTGCTCTCTTTGCGCTTGGAAAACCCAGGGTGGGGAGGGCAGAGCCTCCTCCTCCTCCCTCTTTACTGAGCTTCCCCTCTCTGCAGCCTCTGCTCCATTTGTTGGTCATGTTTCAGACCCAGAGACACTGTAACTGCAGTCCCCATACCTAGACCAGAGTTTTGTCAACAAATCCTCTGTCGTCCCTGAATATCTGCAGCAGCTCACAACACAACCTCCAGAAAACCATCCACAGCACCTCCACTAACTTTACAATAGCAGAAATAAGTCAAAAGCCCCTCACCTGTAAGTTGAGTGCAAACGTACACACATACGAATGAGGAGCAGAAGTAGGCCATTCGGCCCCTCGAGCCTGCTCTGAAATTCAATAATAACATGGCTGATCTGGTTGTGTTTTGAATTCTAACTCCCATCTTACCCTGATAACCTTTCATTCTCTTGACTAACAAGAATCTTTCTCCCTCCAATTTTAAAATATTTCATGACCCCATCTCCACCACCTTCTGTGGCAGAGAGTTCCAAAGTCACACAAACCTCTGAGAGAAAAATGTTCTCCTCATCTCTGTCCTGAAGGGGCGACCCATAATTTCAAAACAGTGCCCCAAAGTTCTAGACTCACCCACAAGAGGAAACATCCTTTCCACTTCCACCTTGTCAAGACCTTTCAGATTCTTGTAAACCTCAATCAAGTCTCCCCTCACTCTTCTAAACTCCAGTGAAAACAAGCCTGTCTGTCCAACCTTTCCTCATAAGACAACCCGCTCATTCCTATTATCACTCTAGTAAACTACCTCTGAACCGCCTCTAAAGTATTCACATCCTCCCTTAAATAAGGAGACCAAAACTCTGGACATTATTCGAGATGTGGTCTCACCAATGCCCTGTATAACTGAAGCATCACATGCTGACTTTTATTTTCAATTCCTCTTGTAATGAAGGATAGCATTCCATTCGCCTTCTTTATTACTTGCTGTACCTACCTACTAACTGTTTGTGACCCATGCATTAGAACACCGAGATCCCTAAGCACCTCGGAATTTTGCAGCGTCCTACCAAAGTGAACAACTTCACATTTTCCCACATTATACTCCATCTGTGAGATTGTTTTCCCACTCATGCAACCTATCTTTATCGGTCTGCAACCTCCTTATGTCCTCTTCACAACATACTTTCCTATCTATCTTTGTGCCACCTGCAAATTTAGCTAACATGCCATCGCTTCCCTCAGCTAAGTCATTAATATAAATTGTAAAAAGTTGAGGCCCCCTGCACAGACCCCTGATGGACTCCACTTGTCACATCCTGCTAATCTGAAAATGACCCATTTATGCAGACCCTCTGCTTGCTGCAACTGGCTAATCTTCGATCCAAGCTAATATGTTACCCCCTACACATGAGCTCCTACTTTGCACAATCACCTTTTATGTGACATCTAGTCTAATGCCTTCTGGAAATCCAAGCGCAGTCGGTCAAAGGGCTCCCCTTTATCCATATTGCATGTTACTCCTTCAAAGAACTTCAATAAATTAGTTCAGGATGATTTCCCTTTCACAAAACCATGCTGTCTATTCGCGATTACCTTGAGTTTTTCTTAAGTGCCCAGCGAAAGCCTCCTTAATGATCGATTCTAACACCTTCCCAATAACAGATGTCAAGCTAACGAACATATAGTTGCCTGTTTTCTGCCTCCCCCTCTTCTTGAATAGAGGGGTTATATTTGCTACTTTCTAGTCAGATGGAATCTTTCCAGAGTCTAGCGAATTTTGAAAAAATAACACCCACACATCTACTACCTCATTAGCCACATCTTTTAAGACCCTAGGATGAAGTCCATCAGGACCCGGGGACTTGTCAGCCCGCAACTCCATAAGTTTGCTCAGTAAAGATTCCCTGGTGATTGTATTTTCACCAAGGTCCTCTCTTCCTTCCACCTCCTGATTTACAGCTATTACTGGCATGTTTCGTGCATCCTCTATAGTGAAGACCGAAGCAAAATATTTGTTCATTGCATCCACCGTTTCCTTATTATCTACTACTAACTTTGCATTCTCACTGTCCAGAGGAGGAACACTCTCTTTACTTATTCTTGTCCTTTTTAAATACCTGTAGAAACTCTTGCTATCCATTTTTACATTTCTAGCTAGCTTCCTCTCATACTCTAATGTCCTTTTCCTGATTAACCCTTTAGTCATTGTCTGCTGTTCTTTATATTCTGACCAACCATTAGAACTGCCACTCATTTCTGCACAATGATATGCCTTTAACTTCAGTGTCATGTTTTCCTTAACTTCGTTAGTTAACCGCAGACGGTGGGTCCTTCCCCTTATAGTAGGAATATACTTATTCTGGAGTATTTTGAAATATCCCCATAAATTTCTGCCACTGCTTCTCTAATTATCTACCTCCAAGCCTAGTAACCCAGTTCACTTCAGCTAGCTCAGTTTTCATGCCCAAATACTTTCCCTTATTCAAGTTTAAAATACTAGTCTTAGACCCACTCTTCTCACTTTCAAACTGGATGTAAAATTCAGTCACAGTGTGGTCGCTGCTACCTAGAGGTGCCTCTACTCTGAGGTAATTAATTAATCCTGTCACATTACACTATATCAAAACTAATTTAACCTGCTCTCTGATTGTGTCTAGAACGTGGTACTCTAAGAAACTATCCCTAAAACATTCTATGCACTCCTCATCCAGGCTATTATTCCAAATATGATTTTTCCAGTTTATATGTAGATTAAAATCATCCATGATTATTGCCGGACCTCTATCATAAGGAAACGATATTTCTTCTTGTATAATATGTTTTATATTGCGATTACTGTTAGGAGACCTGGAGACCACTCCCACTGGGCACTTCTTTCCCCTGCTAATCCTCATCTCCACCCAAACCGATTCGACACCCTGATCTCCTGTACCAAGTTGATCTCGAACTACTGCACCAATACCATCCTTGATTAACAGTGCTACCCCTCCAACTTTACCTAGCTTCCTATTCTTCTTGAATGTCATATACCCCTCAATATTCTGGACCAGGATGCCTGGTCCTTTTAAAAAACACTAGAAGGGTTTATTCATGCTTCTGAATGTATCTTCAGCTGTGAGTGAGTAGCACAGGCGGTCAGTGGTCATGCACAGACCAAGTTTCAAAGGCGTACATCAAAGCTGCTGGAATGGGACATTGACGTCACTTCAAACCCCTCCTCAGACTAACAGCAAATGCACAGTATACACAGGCTACATCCCTGCACAGCATGGGGCACTGTGCTGGCCATACTAGAAGTGGTCGCCTGTTCCATTCACATCATTTTACAGATCCAGGTTTCTGTAATATTGGCACCAGTGGTGCCATGGAGTAAAAATCACAGCCGGAGGAGACAGGGAGGGGAAAGGAAATCACTTTCAAAAGGGAATTGGAAAAAAAGCCTCAAAGGCATAAGATTACAATGATATGAGACTGGAGAGGGGAATGGGATTCATTGGCGGGGTGAGGCCATGGAGAGATTCAAACGCAAGAATGAGAATATAAAAATTCAGGTGCTGCCAGACCAGGATGAAACATAGATCAGTGAGCACAGGGGTGATGGGTGATCGGGATTTGCTGTGAGTTTGGATACAGGCAGCAGAGTTCTGGAAGGGCTGTGGTTTATGGAGGTTTATAACTGGGAGGGTGTCAAGGATAGAATTGGAATAGTCAAGTGTGGATTTAAGACAGGCATAGATGAGTATTTATTCAGCAGATGGGCTGAGGCAGAGGTGGAGACGGGTGATATTACAGAGGTGGTTGTAGGCAGGGTGGGTGATGGAGTGAATGTGGAGATGAACTCAGCTCAGAGTCAACTGGATGCCAGAGGTCGCAAACAGTCTAGTTCAGCCTCAGACATTGGTCAGCGAGGGGAATGCAGGTGGTGGATAGGGAATGGAGTTTGTGACAGTGACTGAATGCAATGTCTTTGGTCTTCCCAAGATTTACATGACAAGAACATTAAATCAGTGAAATATGATTTATAGTTCTAAACGTTGGATAAAGAGACTTACCAGGGACACCAACAATAGTGAGGATGGGATAATAAATCGTTTGAATCATCTTCAGTGCATAATAGATCCGATCATCTAATGTTAGCCAAACATAATCTGCAGTAACTATGCCAAACCAAGAGGAGAAACTCCTGCTTCCCATTGTAGTAACATCCCAATCTACTGTTCTCAGATTCTGACCCATTGTCATAACATTCCAATCTAATGTTCTCAGATTCTGATCTACCCTCTCTCTCTCTCTCTCGAACTGCTGATCCTGAAAGTGCCGGGAAGCTGCTGGGAATAACACATTGACAGGAGTCCTGTATTAATAGAAGCTGGAAACCCTCCAGTGACAAATGTGGGGTCTATGGTGACTGACATTAGTAACAGTAACTGAACAAACAAGTTCAGTTAACCCCTTACAATCCACCAATTTTTGCCCTGCCCTGCCAGCAGCAGTAGTAGACTCGCCAACCTTAAGGGCATTTAAGTGGTCATTGGTTAGACATATGGATGAAAATGGAATAGTGTAGGTCAGATGGTTTCACAGGTCGGCGCAACATCGAGGGCTGAAGGGCCTGTACTGCGCTGTAATGTTCTAATTCTAATTCTAATAAAGTAGAACATGTCTGAATTGGATGTGTGGGGGGTGCTGAGGGAAGGAACTGGCCAGAATCTTCCAACCCTCCTTGGGTATGAGACTGGTGCCAGAGACAGGAGGGTTCTAAATGTTACACTCTGTTTTAAAAAAGGAGAGATGCGGTAAACCGTGTAATTACTGACCAGTCAGTCTAACGTCGCTGGTGGGAAATTTCTGGAGTTCACAGCCCAGGACAAAAGCATTCGTTGCTTGAAAAAAAAACACCGGACAATGAATGGACGGAAGCAGGGATATGGTAATGACAAATCATGTCTAGCAAAGCTCAACAACAGCAACTTACATTTCTTGGTCAAAGCAGAATGTCTTAAGTAGTGGTTTAAGGGAGGAAAGTGAGGCATAGAAGCAGTGACAGTGGTATAGTGACGATGTCACTGAACTAGAATCCCAGAGGTACAGGCTGATGCCCTCGGTTCAAATCCCACTATGGCAGCTGGTGGGAATTAAAATTCAATCAATTAATAAGTTCAACTGATTAATAAAAATCTGGAAATGAAAGCTATTCTCAGTAATGGTGTCACGAATCTATCATTGACTGGTGTAAAAACCGATCGGATTTACTAATGTCCGCTAGGGAAGAAAATCTGCTGTCCTTACCTGATCTGGCCTACATCTGACTCCAGACCCACAGCAATGTGGTTGACTCTGAACTGCCTTGTGAAATGTCCAAACAAGTCACTCAATTGTCAGGGCGAGTAGCGATGGGAACAAATGCTGGCCTTGCCAGCGAAGCCCACATCTCACACAATAATAAAAAAAGTGGTGGCGGGAGGGAATTCCAGAGCTTTGGGCCTCGGCAGCTGAAGACCTGGCTGGCAGTGGTGCAATGATGAAAATCAAGCATACACAAGAGCCCAGGTTTAGAGGAGTGCAGATATCTTGGAGGGTTGTGGGGCTGGTAGAGATTACAGAGATAAGGAGGGGTGAGAAAATGGAGAGAGTTGGAAACACGGTTGAGAATTTCAAAATCAAGACATGGCCTGACTGGAAGCTGATGTACGTCAGTGATTGGGAACGGGACTTGGTGCGGGTTAACACAAGAGCAGCAGAGTTTGGATGACCTCAAGTTTACAGAGAGTAGAATGTGTGAGACAAGCCACGAGTGTGTTAAAATCTGGAATAGAAAGCTAGTCTCAGTCATGGCGCCATGAAACTATTAGCGATTTTTTTAAATTAAAAACCATCTGATTCACTAATGTCCTTTAGAGAATGAAATCTGCCGTCCTTTCCTGGTCTAGCCTACATGTGACTCCAGACTCACAGCAATGTCATTGACTCGCAACTGCCCTCTGAAAGGGCCTAGCATCTCACTCTGTTTAGGGATTTGAAAAGAAGGCTGAGCGTTTTACAATTGAGGAGTTGCTGGCCAGGATCCAATGTAGGTCAGTGAGTACAGAGGGTGATGGGTGAATAGGACTTGGTGTGAGTTAGGACATGGGCAGAAGTGATTTGGATCACCTCAAGTTTCTGGAGGGTAGGATGTGGGAGAACAGCCAGGAGTGTGTTGGAATGGTGAAGTCTACAGGTAACACAGGCAAGGGGTGGGGTGTTTTATCAGCAGAAGAGCTGAGAGACAGGCAAAGCTGGCTGAAGATTCGGAGATGGAAATAGGCTGTTTTAGTGATAGTGTGACTATTTAGCAGGAAGCTCATTGTAGGGTCAACTATGACATCACTTTGTGAACAGTTTGGTTTAGTCTCAAAGAGTTGGCAAGTAGAGGGATGGAGTCTGTTGCTCGGAAATGTTTGATGTGGGGTTTGAAAACAGTGGCTTCATTCTTCCTAATATTTAATTGGCATGGCAGATATGTAAGGTGATACTTTGTGGGAAGATTTTGTTGATATTATTTATTCATGGATTGTGGGTGTCGCTGGCTGGGCCAGCATTTATTGGCCATCCCTAATTGCCCTTGAGAAGGTGATGGTGAGCTGCATGTGGACGAATGAGGATAAATAATACAAGGTAAATGACACAACTTTAAAGGTGGTGAGAATAACAGAGAGACATGGGGTGTTTGTGTACAATCTTTGATGTTAGCTGGACAGGTTAACAAACAGTTAACGAAGCAAATAGATTCCTAGGCTTTATTAATACAGACACAGAGTAGAATAGTCAGGATGTTATGTTACACCTATAGAAAAGACGAGTCCGGCTCCACCTGAACTATTGTGTCCAGTATGGGAACCACACTTTAGGAAGGACAGGAAACGTTTGGAGAGGAGACAGAAGAGTTTTACTGGAACTTTTCCAGGGATGAGGGATTACAGTTATGTAGCTGGGATTGTTTACCTCAGAGCAGGGAAATTTAAAAGAAGATCTGATAGAGATGTTTAACATTATGAAGGATTTAGATAAATTAAATTAAGTGAAACCGTTTCCAATGTGTGAGGGGCCATTAACCAGAGGACACAGATTTACGGTGATTGGAAAAAAGAAGCAGAGGTGACACGAGGATTTTTTTTTAGACAATGGGTGTTTGGGATTTGCAATGTATTGTTTGATAGGCTGAAGGAAACAGATTCAACAGTAAATTCCAAAAGGGAAAAGCATAAATATCTTAAGGAGAATAAAAGGAAGGATCTGGGAAAGAGCCAGGGTGTGGGACGAACTGGAAGCTTTTCAAAAGGGCCAGCACAGAATAAATGGACCAAATGGCCTCATTCAATGCAATGCTATTCTGTGTTTCTATGATTGCTCCTGCCTGCATTTTCTCAATACCCCTACCCTTTCAACATGCGATTGATAAAGTACCACTTAACAGCAGTGTTACCAAATTAGAAACACTTGGGATTAAAGGACCAATGTCAGCCGTGGCTCAGTTTGTAGCTCTCTCACCTTTCAGTCACAAGCTTCTAGGATCAAGGGTCACTGCAGGACTTGATGACAAGAATCAAGGCTGACACTGCAATGCAGTACTGAGGGAGTGTCACATTGTCAGATGTGCCGTCTTTCGAATGAAACGTTAAACCAAGGCCACATCTGTCCTCTCAGATGGATGTTAAATATCCCATCGCTCTATGTAGAAGCAGAGCAGGGGAATTATTCCCGCTGTCCTGGTCAATATTTATCCTTCAATCAACATCACAAAAACAGATCTGATCATTATCACATTTCTTCCCATCTCGGCAGCCTCTGCTCCATTTGTTGGTCATGTTACTGACCCAGAGACACTGAAACTACAGTCCCCCTATATCGTCCACATTTGGGTCACCAAATCCTCTGTCCTCCCTGAATATCTGCAGCAGCTCACAACACAACCTCCAGAAAACCATCCACAGCACCTCCACTAAATTTACAATAGCAGAAGTCAGTCAAAAGTCCCTCACCTGTCAGTTGGATGCCAGGTCCTTTTAAATAACACTATAGGGGGTTCCTCGTGCTGCTGAATGTATGTTCAGCTGAGAGTGACTAACACAGGCGGTCAATGAACATGCACAGAACAAGTTTCAAAGACGTACAACAAAGCTGCTGGAATGGCTGATTGACACCATATTATGACCCCTCCTCACGCTACAGACACACACACGTTGCACCCACGCTAGCACCCCGGCCAGCCTGGGTGTCCTGTACAATGTGCTGGATGTGACCGGCTGTGCAGCTCACACCGTTTTATGGATCCAAACTTCCACAGCACCAGTGGAGCTGGACAGATGAAATGTGTGGTCAGGGAGAGAAACAGAGGGAAATAAACTCACTTTAAAAAAGGAATTAGCAAAACACTTTAAGATAAACAAGCTTCAGGAATATTGGAAATGGGCAGGGGATTAGGATAATCAGAGGGGTGATGCCATGGAGGGATTTGATCATATGAGTGAGAATATTAAATTTGAGGTGTGACTGGACCAAGAGCCAATGTTGGTCAGTGAGCACAAGGATGTTGGGTGAACAGAATTTAGTGTAAATTAGAAGGTGGCAGCAGAGTTTTAAATGACCACAAGGTTACAGTGAGTAGAATGTGGGAGACCAGCCAAGAGTGTGTTAGAATAGTCAAGCCTCGATGTAACAAAGGCATGGATGAGGGTTTCAGCAGCAGATGAGCTGATGTGACCGCTCTCTTTCCCTCACTCTCTATCTTTTTCTGTTTATCTCTCTGTCGCCCTCACTTGTTCTGCCCCCCGCCCTTAGGATCTTATATGTCGCCTTTTACACTTCTAAATTCCAGCTGATGTACGCCTAGTCTCTGCAGCCTTTCCTCATAAGACAGCACACCCATTCCAGGTATTAGTCTAGAAATCCTTCTCTGAACTGCGTCCAACGCATTTACATCCTTCCTTAAATAAGGTGGCCAGTACTGTACACAATACTTCAGATGCAGTTTCATCAATGCCTGTACAACTGAAACATAGCCTCTCTACCTTTGCATTCAACTGCTCTCCCAATAAGCAGTTCTATTAGCTTTCCTAAACACTTGCTGAACCTTCATGCTAGCATTTGTGATTCATGAACTAGGACACCCAGATCCCTTTGCATCCCAGAGCTTTGCAGTCTCTCACCATTCAGATATTGTGTTTATTTTTTTTTAATTCTTCCTGCCAATATGGGCAATTTCACATTTCCCCCTATTATACCCCATTTGTCATATCTTTTCCCTCTCACTTAACCTATCTACATCCCTTTTTAGCCGCCTTATGTCCTCTGCACAGCATACTTTCCGACCTATCTTTGTGCCATCAGCAAATTTAGCACCCATACCTTTGGACCCTTCATCCAAGTCATTTATATAAATTGTAAAAGGTTGAGGTCGCAGCACTGATCCCTGTGGCAACCACTCGTTACATCTTGCCAACCAGACAATTACCAATTCATGCCTACTCTCTGTTTCCTGTTAGCTAGCCTATCTTCTATCCATGCCAATATGTCACCCCCGAGACCATGGACTTTTATATTCCACAATAACCTTTGATGTGGCACATTATCAAATGCCTTCTGGTAATCTAAGTACAGTACATCCACCGTCTCCCCTTTATCCACAGCACATGTTATTTCTTCAAAGAACGCTAATAAATTGGTTGAACATGATTTTCCTTTCACAAAACCATGTTGATTCTGCCTGATCACGTTGAATTTCTCTACGTGCCCTGCTATAACATATTTGATACTAGCTTCCAACAATTAATCCGTAGCCAGAAAGACTTTTTCACCTGTTACAGGTCATATGTCTACTGTTTCCAATTAGATTATGTCCTGTATTTGAACTGTCATTACTTAATTAACTGCTTGTGAACCTTTTCCCTCCTTATGGTTAATCTGTGACCGTTGATCAGATCTTACAGTGGTGTCGGAGAGGGATCACAAAGATCGGGATCATAGGCTTAGTTTACTTGGTTTGTGAGTAATGTCAAACTCAGTTGAGCGATCATTGCTGGGAATGTGTAGGAGCTTTGGAGACAGAGAGGGATTACAATCAGTCAAATGCCTGTGGTTACTGCGAAGTCTGGGTAAGAATTTGTGACAGAGAGCTGGAGAGAGAGAATGTACACTCAAAGACATGTGATCAGCATTGGGACTGGCTCAGAAATCTCAAAATTGATGTCTTAGGCAAATTTGGAGATTCTACTCTGCATTCCAATATCTAAGTCATTTATATATCGCAAAAACGCAATGGTCCCAAGACTGACCATTGGGGAACACCTACTGTCTACCATCCTCCACACTTAAAAACAACCATTTATTACCACTCGCTGTTTTCTGTCCTTAATTCAATTTGACAATGATCCTCTTATTCCATGAGCCTCAATTTTGCTAACCAGCCTTTTACGTGGTACCTTATTAAACACTTTCCTAAAATACATATACACAAAATCCACGGCATTCCCTTCATCAACCGTCTCCGTTACTTCATCAAAACCTTCAACTAAATGAGTGAAGTATGATCTGCCTTTACTGGAGTGTGTAAGAGATGGGTTTCTGGAGAAGTACATTGAAGGATTAACTTAGAATCGGGCTATTTTATGGAACGAGAAAGGGTTAGTTAATAACATTGCTGTAAATGGGCTTTTGCGAAATAATGGCTATATTATGATAACATTTCACATTCCATTTGAATATGTTAATTTTGAAACTAGGGTGTTAAACCTGAAAAAGGGAAACTATGAAGGTACGAGGGGCAAATTGGCAATTTAGTGTTGGTAAAGAGGTAGTACTTGAAAAGTTAACTGGATTGAAGGTTGATAAATCCCTGGACCAGATGAGCTACATCCCAGAGTGTTGAAGGAGGTGGCAATAGAGATGGTGGATGTATTGGTTGGTATCTTTCAAACCTTTATAGATTCTGGAAGAGATCCCAAAGACTGGAAAGTAGCTAATGTAACCCCACAATATAAGAAGTGTGGGAGAGGGAGAATGAGAACTACAGACCTGTTAGTTTGATGTCAGTAATAGGGAAAATGTTAGAATTTATTGTAAAGGATGTAATAACTGGACACTTAGAAAATAATGGTAAAATTGGCGGAGTCAACGTGGATTTATGAAAGGGGTATCATGTGCAACAAACCTGTTGAAGTCTTTTGAGGATGTTACTTGCAGCATTACTAAAGGAGAACCAGTGGATGTGGCGTATTTGGATTTACAGAAGGCTTTTGATAAGGTCCCACACAGGAGGTTAGTAAACAAAATTACAACGCATGGGATTGGGAGTAATATACTGGTATGGATTAAGAACTGGTTAACATGCAGAAAAGAGAGAGTAGGAATAAACGGGTCATTCTCAGGATGGCAGGCTCTTAGGAGTGGGAGTAACACAAGGATCAGCACAAGGGCCACAGCTGTTCACAATCTATATAAATGATTTGAATGTGGGGATCAAATGTAATATTTACAAATTTGCTGATGATACAAAACTAGGTGGTAAAGTAAGTTGTGAAGAGGATGCAAGGAGGCTTCAAGCGGATTTGGATAGGATAAGTGAACTAACATGAACATGGCAGCTGGAATATATTATGAATAAGTGTCAAGTGATCCACTCTGGTAAAACAGAGACAGAAAGACAGTATAATAAAAGCAAAATACTGCGGATGCTGGAAATCTGAAGAAGGGTCACTGACCCGAAACGTTAACTCTACTTCTCTTTCCACAGATGCTGCCAGACCTGCTGAGTGAATCCAGCATTTCTTGTTTTTGTGAAAGAAAGACAGTATATTTTTTGACTGGGGAGAGGTTGGGAAGTGTTGATTTCCAAAGGGACGTGGGTATCCTTGTTCATGAGTCACTAAAAGCTAGTGTGCAGGTGCACCAATCAGTTTGGAAGGCAAATGGTATGTTGGCTTCCATCTCAAGCGGTTTTGAGTGCAGGAGTAAAGATGTCTGGCTGCAATTGTATACAGCCTTGATGAGACTGCACCTGGAGTATTGCTTACAGTCTTGGTCTCCTTGCCTAAAGAAGGATATATTTGCCATGCAGGGAGTACAACTGATGTTCAGCAGACTATCCCTGGGATGGCAGGATTGTCTTATGAGGAGAGATTGAGAAAACTGGGCCTGTATTCTCTCGAGATTCAAAAAATGTGAAGTGATCTCATACAAAATGTTTACAGGGAGTGACGGGGTGGATGCAGATCGGATGTTTCCCCTTAGTGGTGAGTCTTGAAGCAGGGGACTTAATCTCAGAATAAGGGGTAAGCAATTTAAGACTGAGATGAAGAAGAATTTCTTCACTCAGAGGGTGGTAAATCTTTGGAATTCACCACCACAGAGGCTGTGGAAGATCAACACTGAGCATTTTGCTGACAGAAATCAATGGATTTAGGGAGACAAATCACATCAAGGGATACAGGGATAGCACGGGAAAGTAGCGTTGAGGTAGATGATCAGACATGATCTAGAACAAAGAATAATGAAAATTACAGCACAGGAACAGGCCCTTTGGCCCTCCAAGCCGGCGCCGATCCAGATCCTCTACCTAAACATGTCGCCTATTTTCTTAGTGTCTGTATCTCTTTGCTTCCTGCCCATTCATGTATCTGTCTAGATACATCTTAAAAGACGCTATCGTGCCCGCGTCTACTACCTCCGCTGGCAACGCATTCCAGGCACCCACCTCCCTCTGCGTAAAGAACTTTCCACGCATATCCCCCCTAAACTTTCCCCCTCTCACTTTGAACTCGTGACCCCAGGTAATTGAATCCCCCACTCTCGGAAAAAGCTTCTTGCTATCCACCCAGTCTATACCTCTCATGATTTTGTACACCTCAATCAGGTCCCCTCTCAACCTCCGTCTTTCTAATGAAAATAATCCTAATCTGCTCAACCTCTCTTCATAGCTAGCGCCCTCCATACCAGGCAACATCCTGGTGAACCTCCTCTGCACCCTCTCCAAAGCATCCACATCCTTTTGGTAATGTGGCGACCAGAACTGCACGCAGTATTCCACATGTGGCCGAACCAAAGTCCTATACAACTGTAACATGACCTGCCAACCCTTGTACTCAATACCCCGTCCGATGAAGGAAAGCATGCCGTATGCCTTATTGACCACTCTATTGACCTGCGTTCCCACCTTCAGGGAACAATGGACCTGAACACCCAAATCTCTCTGCGCATCAATTTTCCCCAGGACTTTTCCATTTACTGTATAATTCACTCTTGAATTGGATCTTCCAAAATGCATCACCTCGCATTTGCCCTGATTGAACTCCATCTGCCGTTTTTCTGCCCAACTCTCCAATCTATTTATATTCTGCTGTATTCTCTGACAGTCCCCTTGACTATCTGCTACTCCACCAATCGTAGTATCGTCTGCAAACTTGCTAATCAGACCACCTATACTTTCCTCCAAATCATTTATGTATATCACAAACAACAGTGATCCCAGCACGCATCCCTATGGAACACCACTGGTCACACGTCTCCATTTTGAGAAACTCCCTTCCACTGCTACTCTCTGTCTCCTGTTGCCCAGTCAGTTCTTTATCCATCTAGCTAGTACACCTTGGACCCCATGCGCCTTCACTTTCTCCATCAGCCTACCATGGGGAACCTTATCAAACGCCTTACTGAAGTCCATGTATATGACATCTACAGCCCTTCCCTCATCAATCAACTTTGTCACTTCCTCAAAGAATTCTATTAAGTTGGTAAGACATGACCTTCCCTGCACAAAACCATGTTGCCTATCACTGATAAGCCCATTTTCTTCCAAATGGGAATAGATCCTATCCCTCAGTATCTTCTCCAGCAGCTTCCCTACCACTGACGTCAGGCTCACCGGTCGATAATTACCTGGATTTTCCCTGCTACTCTTCTTAAACAAGGGGACAACATTAGCAATTCTCCAGTCCTCCGGGACATCACCCGTGTTTAAGGATTCTAATTGAATGATGGAGCAGGGTCGATGGGCTGAATGGCCTACTCCTGCTCCTATGTTCCTTCAAACACGTGATTGTTTTCCTTCATTAACTCAAACCTCTCCAAGTTTCTGTTGATTTCTTCTCTAATTATTGTTTGTAAAACATTACTGATGTTCAACTAACTGGTCTGTAATTGCTAGGACTGTGCTCACAACATCATGAAGAAGATGCAGGTTTAAGGTAATTGGCAAAGAACCAGAGGCAAAATGAAGAGAATTTTCTTACACAGTGAGTTGCCAAATTTAGAGCCTCCGGTTATCTAGAAACATACAGGGTAAGATAAATCAGATAAAAGAAAGCTTATGACAGGCACAAACAAATAATACTTCAGAAAGCTGAGAGGAGTAAAGAAAGTGCACAGGTGAAGTAAAAAAACGAAATTAGAAAAGCAAAGAGAGGGCATGAAAAAATATTGGCAGGTAAAATCAAGGAAAACCCAAAGATGTTTTATCAGTACATTAAGAATAAAGGGATAACTATGGAAAGGGGAGGGCCTATCAGAGATGTAAAAGGTAGTTTGTGCATGGATGCAGAAGATGTTGGCAGGGTCCTTAATGGGTTTTATGTCTCTGTCTTCATAAAAGAGAGGGATGATGCAGACATTGTCGTTAAAGAGGAGGATTGTGAAATATTAGATACAATCAGCATAATGAGAGAGGAAGTACTCGAGGGTTTGAAATCCTTGAACGTGGATAAATCGCCAGGGCCGGATGGATCGTAGCTCAGGCTGTTAAAGGAAGCGAGGGGGGAAATAGCAGATACTCTGAGGATCATCTTCACATTCTCACTAGATACAGGCGAGGCAGTAGACGATTGGATGTCTGTGAACATAGTGCCAGTGTTTAAAAATGGTGCGAAGGATAGGCCAAATAATTAGAGGCTGGTCAGTCTGACCTAAAGGCCTGTTACCCGACCCAAACCCGACGAGACCCGACGTCATATGTCGCGTTCAGGTCGCTCTTCCGGATCCGGCTTTCGGGCTCGGTTTGGGTCGGACACACACAGTACTACCTTTTGATCGGCTGGGAGGAAAAGGGAAGTTGAGTAAGTAAGCATTATAGTTTGAAAAGTCATCCTCAGCTGAGAGTCCGAGATGTCAAGGAGGGAAACGTGCATCTGGACTCCACAAACTCTGAGTCTGCGCAGTGAGAAAGTGAGTGTTTCTATGATGTCACCGCGCTCATGCTGCAGCTTCCTTCCATTCCATCCAAAAGTGCTAAGTACAGTGAGTGCAATATGGTAGGGTCAGGCTCGGGTCCGATGTTGTTCTGTCAGGATCGGTCGGGTTTTATTTCCAGACCCGAGCAGGCCTTTAGTTGGACATCGGTGGGCAAATTATTAGAATCAATTCTCAGAGCAACGATAAACTGTCACTTACAAAGGCAAAGATTAATCAGGGATAGTCAGCATGGATTTGCTAAGGGAGGGTCTTGTCTTACTAACACAATTTAGTTTTTTGAGGAAGGAGCAAGAAGGATTGATAAAGGTAGTGCAGTGGATGTGGTCTACATGTATTTTAGTAAGGCGTTTGAAAAGGTCCCACATGGCAGACTGATCAGAACAGTGAAAGCTCATGAGATACAGGGGAATGTGGCAAGTTGCTTCCAAAATTGGATCAATGTCAGGAAACAAAGGGTAATGGTCGACAGATGTTTCTTGTGAATGGAAAGCGGTGTCTAGTGGCGTTCCCAGGTCTCAGTGTTGGGTCCTTTGCAATTTGTGATATATATTAATGCTTTGGACTTAAATGTGGGAGGCATGAGTATAAAGTTGCTGATGGCACAAAAAATTTGTCATGTAGTTGATAGTGAAGAGGATAGCTGTGGACTCCAGAATGATATCAATGGTTAAATGGTATGGTTGAGTGGGCGGAAAAGTGGCAAATGGAAGTCAATCTGGGGAACTGTGAGGTAATGCAGTTGGGAAGGGCAAATAAAGCGAAGGAATACACAACAGACAGGAGGATAGTGAAAGGGGTAGAAGAAGTTAGAGACCTTGGAATTTATGTCCACAGGTCCTGGAAGGTGGCAGGACAGGTAGACAGAGAGGTGAAGAAGGCATATGGAATGCTTTCCTTTACTGGCCGATATATAGAATGCAAAAGTAGGGATGTAATGCTGGAAGTGTATAAAACACTGGTTAGGCCACATCCGGAGTATTGTGTACAGTTCTGGTCACCACATGACAGGAAGGACATAATTGCTTTGGAGAGAGTACAGAGAAGATTTTCAAGAATGTTACCAGTGATGGAAAATTGCATCCATGATGAAAGACTGGATAGGCTAAGATTGTTTTCTTTAGAACAGAGGAGACTTAGGGGTGACTTGATTGCGGTGTACAAAATTATGAGGGGGCCCAGATAGAGTAGCCAGGCAGGACCTGTTTCCCCGAGCGGGGAGGTCAATTACCAGAGGGCACAGATTTAATTGATTGGTACATGGATCAGAGGGGACATGAGGAAAAACCTTTTCACCCAGAGGGTGGTGGGTGTCTGGAATTCACTGCCAGGACGGTGGTGGAGGCAAAAACCATCAATTGTTTTAATAGGTACCTGGACATACACCTGAAGTGCTGCAACTGGCAAGGCCATGGACCAGCGGCTGGAAGATGGGATTAGATTGGGCGGCTAGTTTTTTCAGCCAGCAGAGACACATTGGACTGAATAGCCTCCTTTTGTGCGATAACCCTTCAATGGATATTTGGTCCAATCTGTCTGTGGGTGGGATCTGGAATTCACTGCCTGAAAACATGGTGGAAGCATATTCAATAATACCTTTCAAAAGGGAATTTAACAAAAACTTGACAATAAAAAAAACAATCGACGTCTGGGGAAAGAGGAGGGAGTGGAACTAATTAGATATCTCTTTCAAAGGGACAGCACTGACCGAATAGCCTCTTTATGTGCTGCATCAATCTCTGATTATATGAACAAGAGACACAGAGAGAGATGGAGAAAGGGTGAAAGAAGGGAAGAAAATAGAGACAGAGTGAAAGTGAAGCTTGTACCAGTTTTCAGGGGTAGGGATTGTGATTCGTGATCTGCCCGTGCCCATTCCTGTTGAGGCAGGTGA
Source organism: Heterodontus francisci (assembly GCF_036365525.1). Classification (NCBI taxonomy): domain Eukaryota; kingdom Metazoa; phylum Chordata; class Chondrichthyes; order Heterodontiformes; family Heterodontidae; genus Heterodontus; species Heterodontus francisci. The sequence goes on from NW_027140656.1 coordinate 62,511, forward strand.
CACACAAACTTCCTGCTGCCTCCTCATTTCCATGAATTCTACGTGCTGCCCAGGGTGACCCGCGCTGCTGTCTGTCTGCAGGCTTAACAGGGACCTAACTGTGTGTGAGGCTGGCACGTGCTTCAGCCAGGATTCAGCTCTTAAAGGTAGTCTGTCCCTCTTAAAGGGAAGCTTTACTGAATCACAGGAGGCTGCTGCTGCTGACTGTGAATGCTGCAATTGGAGACAAGATAAATGGAATATTCGGACAGAGAGAGGTCTCTGCTGTTCACGGATGTGGTGTTGGAGGCCTTAGTCATGGAGGTTGACCAGAGGAGAGTGGCCATGTTTCTGTGGGGTGGGGCGGAGACCCTTAAGGAACGTCTTCCGAAGGGAATGGGAGCAGGTGGTCAGGGAGGTCAAATACAAGAATCTGGCCCAGAGGACCTGGCAGCAGAGCCAGAAGAAGTTTCATGAGCTCACACGGGTGGTCAATGTCAGTGAATTCATCGCCACATGGCATCTCCTACCCCCAACATCACCAACCTCTCACACAGCTCAATGTACCACACCCCCATCACTTAGTTTCAATGACGTGTATCAAAGCTGCTGGAATGGCTGATTGGTGTCAGATCAGATCCCTCTGCACACTACCAGCACATACTTGGTGAACAGGGACTAGAGCCCTGTTTAGCATGCAGCACTGAAAGTGACCGGCAGCTCAGCCCGTACCATTTTATGGATCCACACTTCCATGGCATTGGGCCCAGTGACACTGCAGAGCTGAGAATACCTGCCATAGACAGATACAGAAGGAAAGATGCCTTCTTTTAAATGGGAATTGAAGAAAAGACTTGAAGGCAGGAATATGGGAATGGACAGGGCAATGGGACTAATTGAGGGTGAGATTCAAACACAAGAATGAGAATATTAAATTTAAGGTGCTGCCGATCCCGGAGCTAATGTAGATCAGTGAGCACAGGGGTGATGGGTGATCAGGATTTGGGGTGATGGGTGATCAGGATTTGGTGCGAATTAGTTTACAGGCAGCAGAGTTCTGGATGGGCTGTGGTTTATGGAGTTTTATAACTGGGAAGGTGACCAGGATAGAATTGGAATAGTCAAGTGTGGATTTAACAGATTTAAAGATTGGTCAAGACAAATGTAGGTCCCTTACCGTCAGAAACAGGGGAATTAATTATGGAGAACAAAGAAATGGCTGACCAACTAAATGCATACTTTGGTTCTGTCTTCACAAATAAGCACACAAATATCATACCAGAAATGTTGGGGAACACGGGGTTTAGTGAGAGAGAGGAACTTAAGGAAATCTGTATTAGTAGAGAAATGGTGTTGGGGAAATTGATGGTATTGAAGGCCGATAAATTCCCAGGGCCTGTTAATCTACATCTCAGAGTACTGAAGGAAGCTGTCTGAGAAATAATGGATGCATTGGTGGTCATCTTCCAAGATTCTATAGATTCTGGAACATTTCCTACAGATTGGAATGTAGCTAATGCAACCCCAGGGAGGTTGAGAGAAAGCAGGGAATTATAGACCAGTCAGCCTGACGTCGGTAGTGGGGCAAGTTCCAGAGTCCATTATCAAAGATTTTATAGCAGAGCACTTGTAGAAAAGTGGTCGAATCGGACAGAGACAGCATGGATTTACGAAAGGGATATCACGCTTGACAAATCTAACAGAATTCTTCGAGGATGTAACTAGTAGAGTTGATGAGGGACAGCCAGTGGATGTGGTTTATTTGGACTTTCAGAAGGCTTTCGACAAAGTCCCACATAAGAGATTAGCGTGTAAAATTAAAGCGCATGGGATTGGTGCTCGTGTATTGTGGTAGATAGAAAATTGGTTGGCAGACAGGAAACCCAAGAGTAGGAATAAATGGGTATTTTATTCCGAATGGCAGGCAGTCACTAGTGGGGTACCATAGGGATTGGTGATAGGACTCCAGCTATTCACAATATATCTTACTGATTTCGATGAGGGAATTAAATGTAATATCTCCAAATTTGCAGATGACACAAAACTGGGTGGGAGGGTGAGTTGTGAGCAGGATGCAGAGAGGCTTCAGGGTGATTTGGACAAATTGAGTGAGTGGACTAATGCATGGAAGATGCAGTACAATGTGGATAAATGTGAGGTTATCCACTTTGGTAGCAAAAACAGGAAGGCAGATTATTATCTGAATGGCTATAAACTGAGAGAGGGGAATATGCAAGGAGAGCTGGGTGTTCTTGTACACCAGTCACTGAAGGTAAGAATGCAGGTGCAAAGGACAGTAAAGAAGGTAAATGGTATGTTGGCCTTCACAGCGAGCTGATTCGAGTACAGGAGCAGGGATGTCTTGTTGCAATTATGCAGGGCCTTGGTGAGGCCACACCTGGAATATTGTGTGCAACTTTGGTCTCCTTATCTAAGGAAGGATGTTCTTGCTGTAGGTTTACCAGACTGATTCCCTAGATGGCGGGACTGACGTATTAGAATATTACAGCGCAGTACAGGCCCTTCGGCCCTCGATGTTGCGCCGATCATCTGACCTACACTATTCCATTTACATCCATATGTCTATCCAATGACCACTTAAATGCCCTTAAAGTTGGCGAGTCTACTACTGTTGCAGGCAGGGCGTTCCACGTATGAGGAGAGATTGAGTCGGTTAGGATTATGTTCGCTGTAATTCAGAAGAATGATGGGGGATCTCATAGGAACATATAAAATTCTAACAGGACTTGACAAAACAGATACAGGAAGGATGTCCCCGATGGTGGTGGAGTCCAGAACCAGTGGTCTTAGTCTAATGATACAGGGTAAAACTTTCAGGACTGAGATGCGAAATCTCTACACCCAGAGAGTGATGAGTCAGTGGAATTAGCTGCCACAGGAAGCAGTTGAGGCCAAAACATTGCATGTTTTCAAGAAGGAGCTAGATATAGCTCTTAGGATGAAAGAGATCAAAGGATATGGGGGGAAACCGCAAACAGGTTGCTGAGTTGGACGACCAGCCATGATCATCATGAATGGCAGGGTAGGCTCGAAGGGCCGAATTGCCTACTCCTGCTCCTATTTTATATGTTTCTATGTTAACAAGGTCGCAGATGAGGGTTTATGTGGCAGATGAGCTGTGGCAGACGGATGATATTACAGAGCTGGTAATAGGCAGGGCAGGTGATGGAGAGAATAAGGGGTCAGAACTCAGCTCAGCGTTAAATAGAACGCATAGGATGCAAACTGTCTGGTTCAACCTCAGACATTAGCCAGTTAGGGGTACGTGGTTCATGGGTATGGACAGAATTTTCGAAGGAGACCGATTGCACGAGCTCCACTCTTCCCAAAATTAAAATTGTAAGAACATTATTTCAGTGAAACACGGTTTACAGATCACATAGCGGGAAATAGGGACTTAGCAGGGGAAGCAACAGCAGAAAACACGGTAGAGTAAATTACATGAACTCGAATACAAGTAGCAATGGTTTATAGAGCTCATAGCTGGAGATAGAGTTTTGCCAGGGATAACAAAAGTAACAAGGAGGGCAGAGTAAATGACAATGTTGCTAAACGTGGTTCATAACATTCATAGCTAGATAGAGAGACTTACCAGGGACACTGATAATAGCAAGGATGGGATAGTAAATGTGTTGCATAATCTTCAATGCGAGATAGATCCGATACTCTAATGGGAACCGATCATAATTGGCAGAAAGACGGTCAATTGTTCTCAGATTCTGATCCATTGTTGGAACATTTCAATCTATTGCTCTCAGATTCTGATCTATCCTCTCCCTCTCTCTGGAGCTGCTGATCCCTGTTAGTGCCAGTCTGATGCTCCCGCTAACACTATGTGATAACGCATTGAAAGCAGTCCCTTATTAATAGCAGCGGGAAACCCTCCAGTGACACAATTAGAGTCCATGGAGACTGACATTAATTACAGTCACTGAACAAACAGGTTCAGTTAACCCCTTTCAATCCAACTCTTTTTGTTCCACAATAAAATAGAACATTTACCCAGTAGGGATGGGATGTATAAGGATTGCTGAGGGAAGGAATGGTGGAAATAGTAGAGGCACTTGACAGAATCTTTCATTTCTCCTTGGATATGGGAGTGTGAGAGAGGACTGGAGGGTTGTAAATGTTACACCCTGGTTAAAAATGGAGAGATGGAGCAAACCCTGTACTGTCCAGTCCATCTGACGTCAGTGGTGGGGAAATTTCACAACCCAGGACAGAAATATTCGTTGGTTGGAAAAACACAGCATAATTAATTTCAAGCAGCACGGATATGCTAATGACAAATCATGTCTGGAAAACTTCAACAAGAACTTATCCCAAGGTACTTCACAGCAGCATTATGAAACAAAGTATAACACTGAACCACAAATGTAGATATTAGGTTAGGAGACCAAACGCTTGGTCAAAGAGGTAAGATTTAAAGGACTGTCTTAAAGGATAAAAGTGAGGTGGAGAGGTGGAGCTGTGTAGGGAGGATATTCCAGAGCTCGGGACCGAGGCAACTGAAGGTGCGGCCAGCTATGGGGGAGTAATTAATATCAGGAATGCACAAGAGGCCAGAATTAGTGGAGTAGAGATATCTCAGAGGGTTGTCGGGCAGGAGGAGATTACAGAGATAGTGAGGGGTGAGACCATGGACGGATTTGAAAATATGATTGAGAATTTTAAAATAAAGGCATTGTTTGACAGTGAGCTGATGTAGGTCAGTGATCGGGGAATGGGACTTGTTGTGAGTTAACACACAGGCAGCAGAGTTTTAGATTACCTCAAGTTTACAGTTAGTAGAATGTGGGAGAATGACTTGGAATAGTCTAGTCTACAGGTAATGAAAACATGAATGAGAGCTTCAGCAGCAGATGAGTTGAGACAGGAGAGAAGTTGGGCGATCTTATTGAGGTGGGAATAGGTGGTCATCGTGATGGCACGAATATGAGGTTGGAAGCTCATTTTGTGGTCGAATGCCACAGAGTCACAGAATTGTTACAGCACAGAAGGTGGCCATTCTGTCCATCGAGTCTGCACTGGCTCTCCGAAAGAGCAATTTATCTAGTGCTATTCCCTTGCCTTCTCCCTGTAACTCTGGACAATCTTCCTTTTCAGATAACTATCCAATTTCCTCCTGAATGCCTCGATTGAATCTGCCTCCACCACACTCTCAGGCAGTGCATTCCAGACCTTAACACTCGCTGTATGAAAATGTTTTCCTCATGTCACTTCTGCTGCTTTTACCAATTACTTTAATTCTTTGTCCTCTCGCTTTCGATCCTTTCAGGAATGGGAACAGTTTTTCCCTTTCCACTCTGTCCAGACACCTCATAATTTTGCAGACCTTTTTCAAATTTCCTCTCAGCCTTCTCCTCTGCAAGGAAAATGTTCCAACTTCTCCAGTCTATCTTCAATACTGATATTCGTCATCTCTGGAACCATTCTTGTGAATGTTTTTTCACACTCTCCAATGTTTCCATGTTATCTAATGTGCCCAGAACTAGACGTAACGCTGCAGCTGAGGCCGAACTAGTGTCTTATACAAGTTCAAAACAACCTCCTTGTTTTTGTATTCCATGCTACAGGATACTGTAGGCTTTATTAACTGCTCTCTGATCCTGTCATGCCACCTTCAATGACCGATGCACATATACATCCAGGTCCCTCTGCTCCAGAACCCCTTTTAGAATTGTAACCTTTATTCTATATTTTCTCTCCATGTCCTTCCTACGAAATGAATCACTTCACATTTCTCCACATTGAACTTTATCTGTCTGCCCATTCCACCAACTTGTCTGTGTCCTTTTGAAGTTTTAAACTATCCTGCCAACAGTTCATAATGCTTCCAAGTTTTGTATCATCTACAAACTTTGAAATTGTGCCCTGTACACCAAGGTCCAGGTCATTAATATATGTCAGGAAGAGAAAGGGTCCTAACACTGATCCCTGTGGACCTCCACTACAAATCTTAAATAAAAAACGAAACGTGCTGGAAATACTCAGCAGGTCTGGCACCATCTGAGTAGAGAGAGAAGCAGAGCTAATGTTCCAGGTCAGTGACCCTTCATCAGAACTGGAAAAGGTTAGAAATGTAATAAGTTTTAAGCAAATAAAGCAGGCATGGGGCAAAATGGATCAGAAGGGGTGTTGATAGAACAGAGGGTCAGAGAGATTCACTGACCAGGAGGTCGTGGGGCAAAGGCAAAGAGAGTGTCCTCATGGTGTGGTGAAAGACAAAGCATTAGTGCAGAGCAGGTATAAATGACAGAATAATGAACAGCCCGAGCTAAAAGCACCAATATAAAAATCCCAGTTTAAGTCTGGCACATGGTAACAAACTGATAAAACAAATAATAAAAATGGACCAGTCATGCTCTAAATTTATTGAACTCAATGTTTAGTCTTGAGGTCTGTGGAGTGCATATTCGGACAATGAGGTGCTGTTCCTCGAGCTGGCATTGATGTTCACTGGAACACCACAGCAGGTCAAACACTGATTGGGTGACTGCTTTGTGGAACACCTCCGCTCAGTCCAAAAGCATGACCCTGAGCTTCCACTCGCTTGTCATTTCAACACACTCTATCCCCCACCCCCGCTCTCATGACTACATTTCTGTTCTTGTGTTTACACCCTCCACTCCCGCTTCACTTGCTTAAAACCTATTACATTTCTAACCTAATCCAGTTCTGATGAAAGGTCACAAGCCTGGAACATTAACTCTGTTTCTCTCTCCACAGACACTGCTGAGTATTTCCAGCACTTTCTGTTTTTATTTCAGATTTCCAGCATCTGCAGTATTTTGTTTTGATTCCACTTCAAACTTTTCTCCAACCCGAAAAGCATCCATTAATCACTAATCTTTGTTTCCTGTCACTCAACCAGTTTAGTTTCATGTTGCTACTGTCCTTTATTATTCGATGAGCTATAACTTTGCTCACAAGTCTGTTGTGTGACACTTTATCAAATGCTTTTTGGAATTCCATTTAAACCACATCAACAGCATTGTCCTCATCAAGCTTCCTTTTTACCTCTTCAAAAAACTCCAGCCAGGTTGTTAAACACCATTTTCCATTAACAAATCCGTGCTGGTTTTCCTTAATTAACCCACATTTGTCCATATGCCTATTAATGTTGTCCCGAATATTACACCAAGGTTGCAAACAGACTGTCTGAATCTGAAACTGTTACCAGGGAGAGGGATGGAATCAATAACAAGGGAACAGATTTGACTGGGCAGGGAAAACAATGGCCTCAATCTTCACAATATTTAATTGGAGGAAATTTCTGCTCATCCAGTGCTGGATGTCGGATAAGCAGTTGGATAATTTAACAACAGTGGAGGAGAGGAGAGAGGTGGTGGTGAGGTAAACATGATGGAGTTCTTTGATAACACAATGGAGAGGGTTGATGAGGGTGGTGTGATTTAAGTTATATTTATAGACTTTCAAAAGGTGTTTGATCAAGTGTCATTCAATAGACTGATTAGGAAAACTGAACCCTATGCAGTGATTGATAAAACAATGGAGACGGTTGCTGAGGGAAGGAATGGTGGAAATAGCAGAGGCACTGGTCAGAATCTTCCAATCCTCCATGGATAGGGGAGTCATGACAGAGGACTGGAGGGCTGTAAATGTTACTCCCTGTTACAAAAGGAGAGATTAGATAAATCCTGTAATTACTGACCAGTCAGTCTAATGTCAGTGGTTGGAAATTACAAGAGGCCAGAACCCAGCACAAAAATGTATCTTTCTTGGAAAAACATGGGATAATAAATAACAAACAGCACGGATAGGTTAATGGAAAATCATGTCTGATAATCCTGATCAAGTTCGTTGATGACAGAACTGTGAGTGTTGATGAGGACAGCACGTTTTGTGTTATGTGCACAGAATTTCAAAAGGCCGGTGATCAAATGACATTTCATAGACTTGTTATGAAAAATGGAACATATGGACTAATGTGACAGTAATAGTGTGGATATGATACTGACTCAGGGACAGAAAGCAGAGAGAAGTGGTGAACAGACATTGTTCAGACTGGGGGAGGGGGAGTATGCAGTGCTGTTTTGCAGGTTTCAGTATTAGAACCAGTGCCGTTCCTGGCATATAGATAGATATATAAATGACACAAACGTGTACTTAAAAAAAAAACATAATTTCAGCTCTTGCAGATGACATGAAACGCATAACTAAAGGTGGGAAAATTCAGACCAGAGGATTATCCAACTTCACAGACGTTTTTCTTTAAAATTTATTTATTCTGGACACTAATCCATCGCACATTTATTTCTCACTCTAATTTATTTGTGTGTGATTCTCGTGTGAGTGTGTGCGTGAATGTGTTACGTATATTTTTATTATTTTATTTAGATACAGCTCAGATTGTTAAGTATAATAAACTCATCTCTTGTTTAAACTCAAGAAAACCTGTCCTATTGGCTCTTTCACGATCACAATAAAGATAGAAGGTAAAAAACTCACAGAGGTGGTCAGCACGTCCACTGCTAAAAAGGAATAAACTCTGTTGTGGTGAAATAAGATGTAAGAGAAGAGGGGAAACTGGGACCCCTCCTCACCTGGCTGTCACAGAAATCTGGAGGTTCTGGTGATCGTAAACCAACAACAAATGAGAAATTGGAAGTCGGGAAAAACAATTGATCCTGAGAAAAAACTTTTTTTTTAGAATTAGAATTAGAACATTACAGCGCAGTACAGGCCCTTCGGCCCTCGATGTGGCGCCGACCTGTGAAATCATCTGACCTACACTATTCGATTTTCATCCATATGTCTATCCAATGACCATTTAAATGCCCTTGAAGTTGGCGAGTGTACTACTGTTTCAGGCAGGGCGTTCCACGCCCCTACTACACTCTGAGTAAAGAAACTACCTCTAACATCTGTCCTGTATCTATCACCCCTCAACTTGAAGCTATGTCCCCTCGTGTTTGCCATCACCATCCGAGGAAAAAGACTCTCACTATCCACCCTATCTAACCCTCTGATTATCTTATATGTCTCTATTAAGTCACTCTCCTCCTCCTTCTCTCCAACGAAAACAACCACAAGTCCCTCAGCCTTTCCTCGTAACACCTACCCTCCATACCAGGCAACATCCTAGTAAATCTCCTCTGCACCCTTTCCAAAGCTTCCACATCCTTCCTATAATGCGGTGACCAGAACTGCACGCAATACTCCAGGTGCGGTCTCACCAGAGTTTTGTACAGCTGCAGCATGACCTCGTGGCTCCGAAACACGATCCCCCGACTAATAAAAGCTAACACACCATATGCCTTCTTAACAGCCCTATTAACCTGGGTACCAACTTTCAGGGATTTATGTACCTGGACACCAAGATCTCCCTGCTCATCTACACTACCAAGAATCTTCCCATTAGCCCAGTACTCTGCATTCCTGTTACTCCTTCCAAAGTGAATCACCTCACACTTTTCCGCATTAAACGCCATTTGCCATCTGTCAGCCCAGCTCTGCAGCCTATCTTTGTCCCTCTGTACCTTACAACATCCTTCGGCACTATCCACAACTCCACCGACCTTCGTGTCATCCGCAAATTTACTAACCCACCCTTCTACACCCTCTTCCAGGTCATTTATAAAAATGACAAAGAGCAGTGGCCCCAAAACAGATCCTTGCGGTACACCACAAGTAACTGAACTCCAGGATGAACATTTGCCATCAGCCACCACCCTCTGTCTTCTTTCAGCTAGCCAATGTCTGATCCAAAGCTCTAAATCACCTTCAACCCCATACTTCCGTATTTTCTGCAATAGCCTACCGTGGGGAACCTTATCAAGCGCCTTACTGAAATCCATATACACCACATCCACTGCTTTACCCTCATCCACTTGTTTGGTCACCTTCTCGAAAAACTCAATAAGGTTTGTGAGGCACGACCTACCCTTCACAAAACCGTGCTGACTATCGCTAATGAACTTATTCTTTTCAAGATGATTATAAATCCTGTCTCTTATAACCTTTTCCAACATTTTACCCACAACCGAAGTAAGGCTCACAGGTCTATAATTACCAGGGCTGTCTCTACTCCCCTTCTTGAACAAGGGGACAACATTTGCTATCCTCCAGTCTTCTGGCACTATTCCTGTCGACAATGACGACATAAAGATCAAGGACAAAGGCTCTGCAATCTCCTCCCTGGCTTCCCAGAGAATCCAAGGATAAATCCCATCTGGCCCAGGGGATTTACCTATTTTCACACTTTCCAAAATTGCGAACACCTCCTCCTTGTGAACCTCAATCCCATCTAGCCTCGTAGTCTGAATCTCAGTATTCTCCACGACAACATTTTCTTTCTTTACTGTAAATACTGACGAAAAATATTCATTTTACGCTTCCCCTATCTCCTCTGATTCAACACACAACTTCCCACTACTATCCTTGATTGGCCCTAATCTAACTCTAGTCATTCTTTTATTCCTGATATACCTATAGAAAGCCTTAGGGTTTTCTTTGATCCTATCCGCCAATGTCTTCTCGTTTCCTCTCCTTGCTCTTCTTAGCTCTCCCATTAGATCCTTCCTGGCTCGCTTGTAACTCTCAAGCACCCTAACTGAGCCTTCACGTCTCATCCTAACATAAGCCTTCTCCTTCCTTTTGACAAGCGCTTCAACTTCTTTAGTAAACCACGGCTCCCTCGCTCGACAACTTCCTCCCTGCCTGACAGGTACATACTTATCAAAGACACGCAGTAGCTGCTCCTTGAATCAGCGCCACATTTCGATTGTGCCCATCCCCTGCAGTTTCCTTCCCCATCCTACGCATCCTAAATCTTGCCTAATCGCATCATAATTTCCTTTCCCCCAGCTATAATTCTTGCCCTGCGGTATATACCTGTCCCTGCCCATCGCTAAGGTAAACCTAACCGAATTGTGATCACTATCGCCAAAGTGCTCACCTACATCTAAATCTAACACCTGGCCGGGTTCATTACCCAGTACCAAATCCAATGTGGCATCGCCCCTGGTTGGCCTGTCTACATACTGTGTCAGAAAACCCTCCTGTACACACTGGACAAAAACTGACCCATCTAAAGTACTCGAACTATAGTATTTCCAGTCAATATTTGGAAAGTTAAAGTCCCCCATAACAACTACCCTGTTACTCTCGCTCCTGTCAAGAATCATCTTCGCTATCCTTTCCTCTACATCTCTGGAACTATTCGGAGGTCTGGAGAAGACTCCCAACAGGGTGACCTCTCCTCTCCTGTTTCTAACCTCGGCCCATACTACCTCAGTAGACGAGTCCTCAAACGTCCTTTCTGCCGCTGTAATACTTTCCTTGATTAACAATGCCACACCCCCTCCTCTTTTACCATCTTCTCTGTTCGTACTGAAACATCTAAATCCCGGAACCTGCAACATCCATTCCTGCCCCTGCTCTACCCATGTCTCCGGAATGGCCACTACATCGAGATCCCAGGTACCAACCCAAGCTGCAAGTTCACCCACCTTATTCCGGATACTCCTGGCGTTGAAGTAGACTAAACTTAAAATGTCAATGCAGGCTTTATTGTTGTTTTCACTGCTGGAACACTGAAATGCCCACGTTCGAAGACAGAGCATACGGACATATGAACATATGAATTAGGAGCAGGTGTCGGCAACTCGGTCCCTCAAGACTGCTCTGCCATTCAGTAAGATCATGACCAATCTGATTGAAACGTCAACTCCACATTACCACCTACCCTCGATAATCTTTCACCCCCTTGCTTATCAAGAATCTATCTATCTCTGCCTTACACGCACTTAAAGAGTCTCTTCCACTGCCTTTTGAGGAAGGGAATTCCAAAGGCTCACAACCCACAGAGAAAAAAAAAAATCTCCTCATCTCTGTTTTAAATGGGCGACCCCTCATTTTTAAATAGTGACCCCAAGTTCTAGATACACCCTGATACACACATCTTTCCACATGCACCCTGTCAAGACCGCTCATGATCTCAGATGTTCAAATCAAGTCGCCACTTACCCTTCAAAATCCAGTGGATATAAGCCGAGCCTGTCCAATATTCCCTCATAAGACAGCTCACCCCTTCCAGGTATTAGTCTGGTAAACCTTTTCTGAATTGCTTCCAATGCATTTACATCCTTCCTTAAATAAGGAGACCAGTAATGTACACAGTACTCCAGATGTGCTCTCACCAATGCCCTCTATAGCTGAAGCATAACATCCCTTCTTTTGTATTCAATTACCCTTGCGATAAACTATAACATTCTATTAGCTTTCCTAATTACTTTCTGAACATGCATACTAACCTTTTGTGATTCATGCAAACGGACACCCAGATCCCTCTGCATCTCAGAGCTCTGCAATCTCTCACCATTAGATAATATGCTTCTTTTTAGTATAATTCCTGCCAAAATGGACAATTTCCCAATTTCCCACATTGTACTCCATTTCTCAGGTCTTTATGCACACATTTAACCTATCTATATTCATTTACAGCCTCCTTATGTCCCCGTCACATGTTACTTTCTTACTCATATTTGTGTCATCAGCAAATTTGGCATCCATGCCTTCGGTCTCTTCATCCATGTCATTTATATAAACTGTAAAAAGTTGAGGTCCCAGCACTGATCCCTGTGGCACACCACTCGTTACATCTTGCCAACCACAAAATGACCCATTTACGCCTACTGCCTGTTTTCTGTTAGCTAACCAATCTTCTATCCATGCCAACATGTTACCCCTTTCACCATGAGCTTTTATTTTCACAAAACCTTTGATGTGGCACCTTATCTATTGCCTCCTGGAAATCTATGTACAGTACATCCAGCGGTTCCCCTTTCTCCACAGCACATGGTACCTCTTCAAAGAACTCCAACAAATTGATTAAACATGATTTCCTTTTCATAAAACGATTTTGATTCTGCCTGATTACGTTGAATTTTTCTAAGTGCCAGCCACACTGTCTTTAATAATAGCTTCTAACATTTTACCTCAGACAGATGTGATGCTAACTTGCCTGTAGTTTCTTGTTTCTCTCCCTTTCTTACTAAAGGAGTTACATTCCGAAGAAAGGAGTTGCATACAGAGTTAAGTAACTCGGTACAGGTCAAAACGCCTGTCTGTTGAAAAGTTGAGTAATGTAGCTGGACAGTTAGGGATTACTCTCTGTCCAAAAGGTAGGAAACCCGAAATCCTAAGACTTTTGGCCAACCATATTCCACTTGAAGCTGAGGACTCAAACAGAGTTAGAATCACTAACAGATAGAGTAATGTTGGCTAAGGTAAAACTAGAACAGAATAGACTAGAATTAGAATTCCAGAGAGAGCGAGAAAGAACAGAGTGAGTGTCACGAAAGGGAAAAAGTCAGAGTGTTCCAGAAGGAGAAGGAGGAAAGGGAGTTAAGGTGGCTCAAACAACTAGAGGAACACCCATACACCCAGTGAAGGCACAGCTAGTGAGGGAGCTACCCCTAGCTCAGGACCATGTAATGAGCTCTTAAAGTTCTCCCAGTTCATGACAAAGTTCAATGAGGAGGATGTGGCAGAATATTTCGTCACTTTTGAAAAGCTTGTAAAGCAACCGAAATGGCCAGCAGAGAGCTGGACACTGTTTTTACAAAACAAAGTAACAGGAAAATCCCATGCGATTTATTCACTATTGCCAGATGAAAGTTTATCAGATTATGAGACGACTAAAATTGCTATCCTGGGTGTACATGAGATAGTACCAGAAGTGTACCGTCAAACATTCCAAACCCTCCGAAAGCAGCCTGACTAAACTGACCTCGAGTTTGAAAGAGTTAAGCAGCTTCCGAACATAGGGGCATAGGAGCAGGAGTAGGCCATTCAGCCCATCGAGGCTGCTCCACCATTCAATATGACCATGGCTGATCATCCACTTCAATGCCTTTTTCACACATTATCTCCATTTCCCCTTTTTTGTCATTTGCAGTTAGAAATCTGTCAATCTCTACTTTAAATATACTCAACGACTGAGATTCCACATCCGCCTGGGATGCAGAATTCCAAAGATTCAGAAACCTCTGAGTCAAAGTTTTCTCCTCATCTCTGTCCTAAGTGGCTTCCCCCTTATTTTGAAATTGTATCCATTAGTTCTGGACTCCGCAACCAGGGGAATTTTCGTACATGCATCTACGCTGTCTATCCCTTTAATTATTTCGTACGTTTCAATGAGATCACGACACATTCTTTGAAACTCTAGAGAATACCGGCCCAGTTTCCCCAATCTCTCTTCATAGAACAGTCCCGCCATCCCGGGAACAAGTCTGGTGAACCTTCATTGCACTCCCTCTATGGCAATAATATCCTTCCTAAGGTAAAGGGACCCAAACTGCACACAATATTCCAGGTGTGGTCTAAGCAAGGTTCTATACACATGAAGTAAGACTTCACTACTCCTGTACTCAAATCATCTTGTGATCAAGGCTAACAGAACATTAGCCTTCCTAATTGCTTGCTGCACCTGCATGTTAGTTTTCAGTGATTTACTGACACCCGGGTCCGTTTGTACATCTACACTTCCTAATTTTTCACTATTTAAGAAATACTCTGCACATCTGTTCCTCTTACCAAAGTGGATAGCTCATATTTGCCCATATTACATTCCATTTGCCATGTTCTTGCTCAGTCACTATGTCTGTCCAAATCCCCTTGAAGACGCATTGCATCTACCTCACAACATGCATTCCCACCTAGTTTTGTGTCATCTGCGAAATTGGAAATACTACATTTGGTCCCCACATCCAAATCATTGACATATATTGTTAACAGCTGGGGCCCAAGGACTGATCCTTGCGGTACCCAACCAGTCACAGCCTGCCAAAGTGAGAATGACCCGTTTCTTCCTACTTTCTGTTTTCTGCCTGTTAACCAATCTTTAATCCATGCCAGTTTTTACCTCCTATCCCTTGTACTTCAATGTTGCTAACCAACCTCCTGTGGGGGACTTGATCAAAAACCTTCTGAAAATCCAAGTATAACACGTCCACCAACTCCCCTTTATCAATTTTGTTAGTAACCATCCTCAATGTGAGCGAGTGAGCAGCTGGGAAGGTCAGTTTGGAAGTAGACTTAGTTTCCTTTTGTTTTCGGAGGCCAGGGGGCTGCTGGGTAAGTAAAACACTATATATTTGGGCGATTTAAAATAACTTTCCTCTCATTGCAGCAGCTTTTTTGGGAGCAGAGTGTGAGTGAGTGAGCAGCTGGGAAGGTCAGTTTGAAAGTAAACTTAGTTTCCTTTTGTTTTCGGCGGAGGCCAGGGGGCTGCTGGGTAAGTAAAACACTATATATTTGGGAGGTTTAAAATAACTTTCCTTTCATTGCAGCAGCTTTATCGGGAGCAGAGTGTGAGCGAGTGAGCAGCTGGGAAGGTCAGTTTGAAAGTAAACTTAGTTTCCTTTTGTTTTCGGCGGAGGCCAGGGGGCTGCTGGGTAAGTAAAACACTATATATTTGGGCGGTTTAAAATAACTTTCCTTTCATTGCAGCAGCTTTATCGGGAGCAGAGTGTGAGCGAGTGAGCAGCTGGGAAGGTCAGTTTGAAAGTAAACTTAGTTTCCTTTTGTTTTCGGCGGAGGCCAGGGGGCTGCTGGGTAAGTAAAACACTATATATTTGGGCGGTTTCTGAACCCGAGACACCACACTTGTAGTGTCTCCCACCCGCCCTCCTCCTCTAACCAAAAAAAAAGGACTCGGTGGGGTGTTTATAAGGTAAGGCTTTTTCTGTTTCTCTGGTTTTATCGTGATTGGTAAAAACTTTTCGTTCCTTTTTCATTTAACTAAGTTAAGCTTAAGATTAAAAATGGCAGGAGATCTCAGACCCGTGTCATGCTCCTCTTGCTCAATGTGGGAGCTCAGGGACATGGCTGATGTCCCTGACTCCTTCACGTGCAGGAAGTGTGTCCAACTGCAGCTCTTGTTAGACCGCATGACGGCTCTCGAGCTGCGGATGGACTCACTTTGGAGCATGCGCAATGCTGAGGAGGTCGTGGATAGCACGTTTCGTGAATTGGTCACACCGCAGATTAGGAGTGCTGAGGGAGAAAGGGAATGGTTGACCAAAAGGCAGAGAAAGAGCAGGAAGGCAGCGCAGGAGTCCCCTGCGGTCATCTCCCTCAAAAACAGGTATACCGTTTTGGATACTGTTGAGGGAGATGGCTCACCAGGGGAAGGCAGCAGTAGCCAGGTCCATGGCACCGTGGCTGGCTCTGCTGTTCAGAAGGGCGGGAAAAAGTGTGGAAGGGCAACAGTCGTAGGGGATTCGATTGTAAGGGGAGCAGATAGGCGGTTCTGTGGTCGAAAATGAGGCTCCCGAATGGTATGTTGCCTCCCAGGTGCACGGGTCAGGGATGTCTCAGATCGGCTGCAGAACATTCTAAAGGGGGAGGGTGAACAGCCAATTGTCATTGTGCACATAGGCACCAATGATATAGGTAAAAAACGGGTTGAGGTCCTACAAGCAGAGTTTAGGGAGTTAGGAGCAAAGTTAAAAAGCAGGACCTCAGAGGTAGTAATCTCAGGATTGCTACCAGTGCCACGTGATAGTCAGAGTAAAAATGAAAGAATAGTCAGGATGAATGCGTGGCTTGAGAGATGGTGCAGGAAGGAGGGGTTCAGATTTTTGGGACATTGGGACCGGTTCTGGGGGAGGTGGGACTATTACAAATTGGACGGTCTACACCTGGGCAGGACTGGAACCAATGTCCTTGGGGGTGCTTTTGCTAACGCTGTTGGGGAGGATTTAAGCTAATGTGGCAGGGGGATGGGAACCAATTGAGGTCAGTTGACAGTAAGGAGGTAGTAACAAAAGCCTATAAGGAACTAGATAATGAAGTCAGTGTGACTAAGGGGAAGAGCAGGCAGGGAGCAGATGATGAATATAAAGGGACTGGTGGTCTGAGGTGCATTTGTTTTAATGCAAGAAGTGTAGTAGGTAAGGCAGATGAACTTAGGGCTTGGATTAGTACCTGGGAGTATGATGTTATTGCTATTACTGAGACTTGGCTGAGGGAAGGGCATGATTGGCAACTAAATATCCCAGAATATCGATGCTTCAGGCGGGATAGAGAGGGAGGTAAAAGGGGTGGTGGAGTTGCATTACTGGTCAAAGAGGATATCACAGCTGTGCTGAAGGAGGGCACTATGGAGGACTCGAGCAGTGAGGCAATATGGACAGAACTCAGAAATAGGAAGGGTGCGGTAACAATGTTGGGGCTGTACTACAGGCCTCCCAACAGCGAGCGTGAGATAGAGGTACAAATATGTAAACAGATTATGGAAAGATGTAGGAGCAACAGGGTGGTGGTGATAGGAGATTTTAATTTTCCCAACATTGACTGGGATTCACTTAGTGTTAGAGGTCTAGATGGAGCAGAATTTGTAAGGAGCATCCAAGAGGGTTTTCTGGAGCAGTATGTAAATAGTCCAACTCGGGAAGGGGCCATACTGGACCTGGTGTTGGGGAATGAGCCCGGCCAGGTGGTTGAAGTTTCAGTAGGGGACTACTTTGGGAATAGTGATCACAATTCCGTAAGCTTTAAAATACTCATGGACAAAGACGAAAGTGGTCCTAAAGGAAGAGTGCTAAATTGGGGGAAGGCCAACTATACCAAAATTCGGCAGGAGCTGGGGAATGTAGATTGGGAGCAGCTGTTTGAAGGTAAATCCACATGTGATATGTGGGAGGCTTTTAAAGAGAGGTTGATTAGCGTGCAGGAGAGACATGTTCCTGTGAAAATGAAGGATAGAAATGGCAAGATTAGGGAACCATGGATGACAGGTGAAATTGTGAGACTAGCTAAGAGGAAAAAGGAAGCATACATAAGGTGTAGGCGACTGATGAAAGACGAAGCTTTGAAAGAATATCGGGAATGTAGGACCAATCTGAAACGAGGAATTAAGAGGGCTAAAAGGGGTCATGAAATATCTTTAGCAAACAGGGTTAAAGAAAATCCCAAAGCCTTTTATTCATATATAAGGAGCAAGAGGGTAACTAGAGAAAGGATTGGCCCACTAAAGGACAAAGGAGGAATGTTATGCTTGGACTCAGAGAAAATGGGTGAGATTCTAAACGAGTACTTTGCATCGGTATTCACCGAGGTGAGGGACATGACGGATGTTGAGGTTAGGAACAGATGTTTGATTACACTAGGTCAAGTCGGCATAAGGAGGGAGGAAGTGTTGGGTATTCTAAAGGGCATTAAGGTGGACAAGTCCCCAGGTCCGGATGGGATCTATCCCAGGTTACTGAGGGAAGCGAGAGAGGAAATAGCTGGAGCCTTAACAGATATCTTTGCAGCATCCTTAAACACGGGTGAGGTCCCGGAGGACTGGAGAATTGCTAATGTTGTCCCCTTGTTTAAGAAGGGTAGCAGGGATAATCCAGGTAATTATAGACCGGTGAGCCTGACGTCAGTGGTAGGGAAGCTGCTGGAGAAGATACTGAGGGATAGGATCTATTCCCATTTGGAAGAAAATGGGCTTATCAGTGATAGGCAACATGGTTTTGTGCAGGGAAGGTCATGTCTTACCAACTCAATAGAATTCTTTGAGGAAGTGACAAAGTTGATTGATGAGGGAAGGGCTGTCGTTGTCATATACATGGACTTCAGTAAGGCGTTTGATAAGGTTCCCCATGGCAGGCTGATGGAGAAAGTGAAGGCGCATGGGGTCCAAGGTGTACTAGCTAGATGGATAAAGAACTGGCTGGGCAACAGGAGACAGAGAGTAGCAGTGGAAGGGAGTTTCTCAAAATGGAGACGTGTGACCAGTGGTGTTCCACAGGGATCCGTGCTGGGACCACTGTTGTTTGTGATATACATTAATGATTTGGAGGAAAGTATAGGTGGACTGATTAGCAAGTTTGCAAACGACACTAAGATTGGTGGAGTAGCAGATAGTGAAGGGGATTGTCAGAGAATTCATGAGAATATAGATAGATTGGAGAGTTGGGCAGAGAAATGGCAGATGGAGTTCAATCAGGGCAAATGCGAGGTGATGAATTTTGGAAGATCCAATTCAAGAGTGAACTATACAGTAAATGGAAAAGTCCTGGGGAAAATTGATGTCCAGAGAGATTTGGGTGTTCAGGTCCACTGTTCCCTGAAGGTGGCAACGCAGGTAAATAGAGTGGTCAAGAAGGCATACGGCATGCTTTCCTTCATCGGACGGGGTATTGAGTACAAGAGTTGGCAGGTCATGTTACAGTTGTATAGGACTTTGGTTCGGACACATTTGGAATACTGCGTACAGTTCTGGTCGCCACATTACCAAAAGGATGTGGATGCTTTGGAGAGGGTGCAGAGGAGGTTCACCAGGATGTTGCCTGGTATGGAGGGCGCTAGCTATGAAGAGAGGTTGAGTAGATTAGGATTATTTTCATTAGAAAGACGGAGGTTGAGGGGGGACCTGATTGAGGTGTACAAAATCATGAGAGGTATAGACAGGGTGGATAGCAAGAGGCTTTTTCCCAGAGTGGGGGATTCAATTACTAGAGGACACGAGTTCAAAGTGAAAGGGGAAAAGTTTAGGGGGGATATGCGTGGTAAGTTCTTTACGCAGAGGGTGGTGGGTGCCTGGAACGCGTTGCCAGCGGAGGTGGTAGATGCGGGCACGATGGCGTCTTTTAAGATGTATCTAGACAGATACATGAATGGGCAGGAAGAAAAGTGATACAGAACCTTAGAAAATAGGCGACATGTTTAGAGAGAGGATCTGGATCGGCGCAGGCTTGGAGGGCCGAAGGGCCTGTTCCTGTGCTGTAATTATCTTTGTTCTTTGTTCTTAATAAAAGTCCAACAGGTTCGTCAATGATGATTTCTCATTCATAAATCCATGTTTACGATGCCCAAACCGATTATTATCCAACTGTCCATTTATCACATCCTCTAGAATAGAGTCCCAGCATTTTGCCAACAACTGGTGGCAATCTGGATCGTGGATGTATTGGTTGGCATCTTTCAATCTTCTATAGATTCTGGGAGAGATCCTAAAGACTGGAAAGTAGCAAATGTAACCTCACTATTTAAGAAGGGTGGGAGATGGAGAATGAGAACTACACACCTGTTAGTTTAACGTCGGTAATAGGAAAAATCTGAGAATCTATTGTAAAGGATGTGATAACTAGAACTTAGAACATAATCATAAAATTGGCGGACTCAAAGGGGGTTTATGAAAGGGGTATCATGTGTAACAAATCTGTAGAAGTTTTTTGAGGATATTACTTGCAGCATTACTAAAGGAGAACCAGCGGATGTGGTGTATTTGGATTTACAGAACACTTTTGATAAGATCCCACACAGGAGGTTAGTAAACAAAATTACAGCACATGTGATTGGGGTAATATGCTGGCATGGATTGATTGGTTAACATGCAGAAAAGAGAGAATGGGAATAAACGGGTCATTCTTAGGATGGCAGACTGTTACGAGTGGGGATACCACAAGGATCAGTACTAGGGTCACAGCTGTTCACAATCTATATAGATGATTTGGATGTGGGGACCAAATGTAATATTTACAAATTTGCCGATGATACAAAACTAAGTGGGAAAGTTAGTTGTGAGGAGGATGCAAGGAGGCTTCAAGCGGATTTGGCTGGTGAAGAGAATGGGCAAGAATATGGCAGCTGGAATATAATATGAATAAGTATCAAGTGATCCACTACGGTAAAACAAATACAGAAAGACAGTATATTTTTTGACCGGTGAGAAGTTGGGAAGTGTTGATTTCCAAAGGGACGTGGGTCTCCTTGTTCATGAGTCACTAAAGGCCAGTGTGCAGGTGCACCAATCAGTTTGGAAGGCAAATAGTATGTTGGCTTCCATCTCAAGCGGTTTTGAGTACAGGAGTAAAGATGTCTGGCTGCAATTGTATACAACTTTGGTGAGACTGCACCCGGAGTATTGTGTAAAGTCTTGGTCTCCTTGTCTCAAGAAGGATATATTTGCCATGCAGGTAGTGAAACTGAGGTTCAGCAGGCAATCCCTGGGATGGCAGGATTGTCGGATGAGAAGAGATTGAGAAAACTGGGCCTGTATTCTCCCGGGTTTCAAAAAATTAGAAGTGATCTCATACAACATTTTTACAGGGGGTGACGGGGCGGATGCAGATCGGATGTTTCCCCTGGGTGGTGAGTCTTGAACCAGGGGACATAATCTCAGAATAAGGGGTAAGCAATTTAAGACTGAGATGAAGAAAAATTTCTTCACTCAGAGGGTGGTAAATCTTTGGAATTCACCACCACAGAGGCTGTGGAAGATCAACACTGAGCATGTTCAAGACTGAAATCAATGGATTTCAGGAGACAAATGGCATCAAGGGATAGCATGGGAAAGTGACATTGTGGTAGATGATCAGACATGATCTAATTGAATGACGGAGCAGGGTCGATGGGCTGAATGGTCTACTCCTGATCTTATGTTCCTACAAATACGTGCTTGCCATCCATCATTAACTCAAACCTCTCCAAGTTTCTGTTGATTTCTTCTCCAATTATTGTTTGTAAAACATGACCCACGACTGATGTTAAACTAACTGGTCTGTATTTGCTCGGACTGTGCTCACAACATCATGAAAATTATGCAGATTTAAGGTAATTGGCAAAGAATTAGAGGCAAAATGAAAAGAATTTTCTTGCACAGTGTGTTGTCAAATTTAGAGCCCCCAGTTATCTGGAAACATACAGGGTAAGATAAATCAGAATACAGGAAGCTTATGACAGTCACAAACAAACACTACTTTAGAAAGCCGAGAGGAGTAAAGAAAGTGCAGGGGTGAAGTAAAAAAGGTAATTAGAAAAGCAAAGAGAGGACTTCAAAAAATATTGGCAGGTAGAATCAAGGAAAACCCAAAGATGGTTTATCAGTACATTAGGAATAAAAGGATAACTAAGGAAAGGGGAGGGCATATCAGAGATGTACAAGGTAGTTCTGGGCGCCACGGGTTGCCTTTGTCGGTGGGAGAGGTCATTGCACCTCACTGGACAGCTACCGCCCGCCTCAAACCGGGCAGCCCCCGGTCAATAAGGTTCTGTCCCGCCACAGTCTGCCTGCTTCAATGGGTGCTTGGAGCTCAGGGTCATTGCCCGAAAGGTGGACTGATACACCGCACCAAACAACATGAAAAAAGGAAAGAAGGTACCAGCCCTTCGCTTTGCAAGCTGGAACGTCAGAACTATGTGTCCTGGCCTGTCGGAAGACCTTACACAAATCAACGATTCTCGGAAGACCGCCATCATTAACAACGAGCTCAGTAGACTCAATGTGGACATTGCAGCACTTCAGGAGACTCGCCTCCCCGCGAGTGGCTCTCTAGCAGAGCAAGACTACACCTTCTTCTGGCAGGGCAGGGATCCTGAAGAACCAAGACAGCATGGAGTGGGCTTCGCCATCAGAAACTCCTTGCTCAGCATGATAGAGCCTCCCTCAAATGGCTCGGAACGCATACTGTCCATCCGACTGCTCACCACCTCTGGTCCAGTACACCTACTCAGCATCTATGCTCCAACACTCTGTTCCGCACCTGAAGCTAAAGACCAGTTCTATGAACAACTCCATAACATCATTAGCAGCATCCCCAACACCGAACACCTATTCCTGCTGGGGGACTTTAATGCCAGGGTTGGGGCCGACCATGACTCATGGCCCTCCTGCCTTGGGCGCTATGGCGTTGGAAGGATGAATGAGAACGGGCAGAGACTGCTTGAGTTGTGTACCTATCATAACCTCTGCATCACCAACTCGTTCTTTCACACTAAACCCTGTCACCAGGTTTCATGGAGGCACCCAAGATCACGTCGTTGGCACCAGCTAGACCTCATTGTCACAAGGCGAGCCGCCTTAAACAGTGTTCAAATCACACGCAGCTTCCACAGTGCGGACTGCGACACCGACCACTCCCTGGTGTGCAGCAAGGTTAGACTCAGACCAAAGAAGTTGCATCATTCCAAGCAGAAGGGCCACCCGCGCATCAACACGAGCAGAATTTCTCACCCACAGCTGTTACAAAAATTTCTAAATTCACTTGTAACAGCCCTTCAAAACACTCCCACAGGGGATGCTGAGACCAAGTGGGCCCACATCAGAGACGCCATCTATGAGTCAGCTTTGACCACCTACGGCAAAAGTGCGAAGAGAAATGCAGACTGGTTTCAATCTCATAATGAAGAGCTGGAACCTGTCATAGCCGCTAAGCGCATTGCACTTTTGATCTACAAGAAAGCCCCCAGCGATTTAACATCCGCAGCACTTAAAGCAGCCAGAAGTACTGCACAAAGAACAGCTAGGCGTTGCGCAAACGACTACTGGCAACACCTATGCAGTCATATTCAGCTGGCCTCAGACACCGGAAACATCAGAGGAATGTATGATGGCATGAAGAGAGCTCTTGGGCCAACCATCAAGAAGATCACCCCCCTCAAATCTAAATCGGGGGACATAATCACTGACCAACGCAAACAGATGGACCGCTGGGTTGAGCACTACCTAGAACTGTACTCCAGGGAGAATGCTGTCACTGAGACTGCCCTCAATGCAGCCCAGCCTCTACCAGTCATGGATGAGCTGGACATACAGCCAACCAAATCGGAACTCAGTGATGCCATTGATTCCCTAGCCAGCGGAAAAGCCCCTGGGAAGGACAGCATTACCCCTGAAATAATCAAGAGTGCCAAGCCTGCTATACTCTCAGCACTACATGAACTGCTATGCCTGTGCTGGGACGAGGGAGCAGTACCCCAGGACATGCGCGATGCCAACATCATCACCCTCTATAAAAACAAAGGTGACCGCGGTGACTGCAACAACTACCGTGGAATCTCCCTGCTCAGCATAGTGGGGAAAGTCTTTGCTCGAGTCGCTCTGAACAGGCTCCAGAAGCTGGCCGAGCGCGTCTACCCTGAGGCACAGTGTGGCTTTCGTGCAGAGAGATCGACTATTGACATGCTGTTCTCCCTTCGTCAGATACAGGAGAAATGCCGTGAACAACAGATGCCCCTCTACATTGCTTTCATTGATCTCACCAAAGCCTTTGACCTCGTCAGCAGACGTGGTCTCTTCAGACTACTAGAAAAGATCGGATGTCCACCAAAGCTACTAAGTATCATCACCTCATTCCATGACAATATGAAAGGCACAATTCAACATGGTGGCTCCTCATCAGAGCCCTTTCCTATCCTGAGTGGTGTGAAACAGGGCTGTGTTCTCGCACCCACACTTTTTGGGATTTTCTTCTCCCTGCTGCTTTCACATGCGTTCAAATCCTCTGAAGAAGGAATTTTCCTCCACACAAGATCAGGGGGCAGGTTGTTCAACCTTGCCCGTCTAAGAGCGAAGTCCAAAGTACGGAAAGTCCTCATCAGAGAACTCCTCTTTGCTGACGATGCTGCTTTAACATCTCACACTGAAGAATGCCTGCAGAGTCTCATCGACAGGTTTGCGTCTGCCTGCAATGAATTTGGCCTAACCATCAGCCTCAAGAAAACGAACATCATGGGGCAGGATGTCAGAAATGCTCCATCCATCAATATTGGCGACCACGCTCTGGAAGTGGTTCAAGAGTTCACCTACCTAGGCTCAACTATCACCAGTAACCTGTCTCTAGATGCAGAAATCAACAAGCGCATGGGTAAGGCTTCCACTGCTATGTTCAGACTGGCCAAGAGAGTGTGGGAAAATGGCGCACTGACACGGAACACAAAAGTCCGAGTGTATCAGGCCTGTGTCCTCAGTACCTTGCTCTACGGCAGCGAGGCCTGGACAACGTATGCCAGCCAAGAGCGACGTCTCAATTCATTCCATCTTCGCTGCCTTCGGAGAATACTTGGCATCAGGTGGCAGGACTATATCTCCAACACAGAAGTCCTTGAAGCGGCCAACATCCCCAGCTTATACACACTACTGAGTCAGCGGCGCTTGAGATGGCTTGGCCATGTGAGCCGCATGGAAGATGGCAGGATCCCCAAAGACACATTGTACAGCGAGCTCGCCACTGGTATCAGACCCACCGGCCGTCCATGTCTCCGTTATAAAGACGTCTGCAAACGCGACATGAAATCGTGTGACATTGATCACAAGTCGTGGGAGTCAGTTGCCAGCATTCGCCAGAGCTGGCGGGCAGCCATAAAGACAGGGCTAAATTGTGGCGAGTCGAAGAGACTTAGTAGTTGGCAGGAAAAAAGACAGAGGCGCAAGGGGAGAGCCAACTGTGCAACAGCCCCAACAAACAAATTTCTCTGCAGCACCTGTGGAAGAGCCTGTCACTCCAGAATTGGCCTTTATAGCCACTCCAGGCGCTGCTTCACAAACCACTGACCACCTCCAGGCGCGTATCCATTGTCTCTCGAGATAAGGAGGCCCAAAAGAAAAAAAAAAGACAAGGTAGTTTATGCGTGGATGCAGAAGATGTGGGCAGGGTCCTTACTGAGTCTCTGTCTTCACAAAGGAGAGAGATGATGCAGACATTATAGTTAAAGAGGAGGTCTGTGAAATATTAGATATGATAAGCACAATGGGAGAGGAAGTACTAGAGGGTCTGACATCCTTGAAAGTGGATAAATCGCCAGGACCAGATGAATTGTATCCCAGGCAATTAAAGGAAGCCAGGGAGGAAATAGCAGATGCTCCGAGGATCATCTTCAGATTCTCACTAGATACAGGAGAGGTACCAGACCATTGGAGGTCTGTGAACGTAGTACCAATGTTTAAAAATGGTGCAAAGGATAAGCCAAATAATTATAGGCGTTTCAGTCTGAGCTCAAGGCCAGCTACCCGACCCAAACCGGACAAGACCCGACGACATATGTCGGGTTCGGGACGGATCGGATCGCTCTTCCGGATCCGGCTTTCGGACTCGGGTTGGGTCGGACACACACAGTACTACATTTGGATCGGCTGTGAGGAAAAGGGAAGTAGAGTAAGTAAGCAACAAAATTTGAAAAGCCTGCCTGAGCTGGGAGTCTGGGACGTCAAGGAGGGAAACGTGCATCTGGACTCAACAGACTCTGAGTCTGCGCAGTGAGAAAGTGAGTGTTTCTATGATGTCACCGCGCTCATACTGCAGCTTCCTTCCATTCCATCCAAAAGTGCTAAGTACAGTGAGTGCAATATGGTCGGGTCCGATGTTGTTCTGTCGGGTTCGGTCGGGTTTTATTTCCAGACCCGAGCAGGTCTTTAGTCGGATATCGGTGGGCGAATTATTAGAATCAATTCTCAGAGCTACGATAAACTGTCACTTAGAAAGGCAAAGATTAATCTGGGATAGTCAGCATGGATTTGTTAATGGAAGGTCTTGCCTTACTCACATAATTAAGTTTTGTGAGGAAGTAGCAAGAAGGATTGATAAAGGTAGTGCAATGGATGTGGTCTACATGGATTTTAGTAAAGTCCCACGTGGCAGACTCTTCAGAAAAGTAAAAGCTTACGAGATACAGGGGAATGTGTCAAGTTGGATCCAAAATTGGATCAATGTCAGGAAACAAAAGGTAATGGTCGACAGATGTTTTTTGCGAATGGAAAGCGGTCTCCAGTGGCGTTCCACAGGTCTCAGTGTTGGGTCCATTGCAATTTGTGATGTATATTAATGATTTGGACTTAAATCCGGGAGGTATGATTGGAAAATTTGCTGATGACACAAAAATTGGTCATGTAGTTGATAGCGAAGAAGATAGCTGTAGACTCCAAAATGATATCAATGGTTTAAATGGTTTGGTTGAGTGGATGGAAAAGTGGCAAATGGAAGTCAATCTGGGGAACTGTGAGGTAATGCATTTGGGAAGGGCAAATAAAGCGAGGGAATACACAACAGACAGGAGGATAGTGAAAGGGGTAGAAGAAGTTAGAGACCTTGGAATTTATGTCCACAGGTCCTGGAAGGTGGCAGGACAGGTAGACAGAGAGGTGAAGAAGGCATATGGA
This sequence comes from Heterodontus francisci, assembly GCF_036365525.1. Lineage (NCBI taxonomy): Eukaryota > Metazoa > Chordata > Chondrichthyes > Heterodontiformes > Heterodontidae > Heterodontus > Heterodontus francisci. The sequence goes on from NW_027140656.1 coordinate 89,410, forward strand.
ATGCTTTCCTTTACCGGCCGATATATAGAATACAAAAGTAGGGATGTAATGCTGGAATTGTATAAAACACTGGTTAGGCCACAGCTGGAGTATTGTGTACAGTTCTGGTCAGCACATTACAGGAAGGACATAATTGCTTTGGAGAGAGTACAGAGATTATTTTCAAGAATGTTGCCAGTGATGGAAAATTGCATCCATGATGAAAGATTGGATAGGCTAAGATTGTTTTCTTTAGAACAAAGGAGACTGAGGGGTGACTTGATTAAGGTGTACAAAATTATGAGGCGCCCAGGTAGAGTAGCCAGAAAGGACCTGTTTCCACTAGCAGAGAGGTCAATTACCAGGGGGCACAGTTTTAAAGTGATTGGTAGACGGATCAGAGGGGACATGAGGTAAAACCTTTTCACCCAGAGGGTGGTGGGTGTCTGAAATTCAATGCCAGGAACGGTGATGGAGCCAGAAGCCATCAAGTATTTTAAAAGGTACCTGGACCTACACCTGAGGTGCTGTAACTGGCAAGGCCATGGACCAGCGGCTGGAAGATGGGATTAGATTGGGCGACTAGTTTTTTCAGCCAGCAGAGACACGATGGGCTGAATAACCTTATTCTGTGCCGTAACTTTTCCATGGATATTTGGGCCTATCGTTCTATGGTTCTGATCTGGATTTGACTGCCTGAAATCATGGTAGAAGCAGATTCAATGATATCTTTCAAAAGGGAATTTAACAAAAACATGACAAGGAAAAAAAAACAATAGGAGTCTGGGGAAAGAGGAGGGAGTGGAACTAATTAGATATCTCTTTCAAATAGACAGCACTGACACAACGGACCGAATAGCCTCCTTCTGTGCTGCATCAATCTCTGATTATTTGAACAAGAGACAGAGAGAGAGAGAGGAAGAAAGGGTGAAAGAGGGGAAGGAAAATAGAGACAGAGTGGAAGAGACGTTTGTACCAGTTTTCAGGGGTAGGGATTGTGATTCGTGATCTGCCCGTGCCCGTTCCTGTTCAGGCAGGTGACACACAAGCTTCCTGCTGTCTCCTCATTTTCATGAATTCTACGTGGTGCCCAGGGTGACCCGCACTGCTGTCTATCTGCAAGCTTAACAGGGACCTATCTGTATGTGAGGCTGGCACGTGCTTCAGCCAGGATTCAGCTCTTAAAGGTAGTCTGTCCCTCTTAAAGGGAAGCTGTACTGAATCACAGAAGGCTGCTGCTGCTGACTGTGAATGCTGCAAGTGGAGACGAGGTAAATGGAATACAAGGACAGAAAGAGGGCTCTGCTGTTCACAGCTGTGGTGCTGGAGGCCTTAGTCATGGAGGGTGACCGTAGGAGAGAGGCCCTGTTTCTGTGGGGTGGGGCGGAGACCCTTAAGGAACGTCTTCCGAAGGGAATGGGAGCAGGTGGCCAGGGAGGTCAATGCAAGAGGTCTGGCCCCGAGGACCTGGCAGCAGTGCCAGAAGAAGTTTAATGAGCTCACACTGTTAGTCAATGTCAGTGAAGTCGCCTCCACATGGCATCTCATACACTCAACGCCACCAACCTCTCACACTGCTCAATGTACCCCCCGCCCCCCACCCCCCACCCGCATCACTTCGTTTCAAAGACGTAGAGCAAAGCTGCTGGAATGGCTGATTGGTGTCAGATCAAATCCCTCTGCACACTACCAGCACATACTTGGTGAACAGGGACAAGAGCCCTGTCCAGCCTGGAGCACTTGAAGTGACCGGCAGCTCAGCTTATACCATTTCATGGATCCAAACGTCCATGGCATTGGGCCCAGTGACACTGCAGAGCTGAGAATACCTGCCATAGACAGAAACAGAGGGAAAGAAGCCTTCTTTTAAATGGGAATTGAAGAAAAGACTTGAAGGCAGGAATATGGGAATGGACAGGGCAATGGGACTAATTGAGGGTGAGGTTCAAACACATGAATGAAAATATTAAATTTAAGGTGCTGCCGGTCCCGGAGCCAAAGTAGATCAGTGAGCACAGGGGTGATGGGTGATCAGGATTTGGGGTGATGGGTGATCAAGATTTGATGTGAATTAGTTTACAGGCAGCAGGTTCTAGATGGGCTCTGCTTTATCAAGGTTTATAACTGGGAGGGTGATCAGGATATAATTGGAATAGTCTAGAGTGCATTTAATAGATTTAAAGATTGGTCAAGACAAATGTAGGTCCCTTACCGTCAGAAACAGGGGAATTAATTATGGGGAACAAAGAAATGGCTGACCAACTAAATGCATACTTTGGTTCTGTCTTCACAAATAAGTACACAAATATCATATCAGAAATGTTGGGGAACACGGGGTTTAGTGAGAGAGAGTAACTTAAGGAAATCTGTATTAGTAGAGAAATGGTGTTGGAGAAATTGATGGTATTGAAGGCCGATAAATTCCCAGGGCCTGATAATCTACATCCCAGAGGACTGAAGGAAGCGGTCCCAGAAATAATGGATGTATTGGTGGTCATCTTCCAAGATTCTATAGATTCTGGAACATTTCCTACAGATTGGAGGGTAGCTAAAGTAACCCCAGGGAGGTTGAGAGAAAGCAGGGAATTATAGACCAGTCAGCCTGACGTCGGTAGCAGGGAAAGTTCTAGAGTCCATTATCAACGATGTTAGAGCAGAGCACTTGTAGAAAAGTGGTAGAATCGGACAGGGTCAGCATGGATTTACGAAACGGAAATCATGCTTGGCAAATCTACAAGAATTCTTCGAGGATGTAGCCAGTAGAGTTGATGAGGGGGAGCCAGTGGATGTGGTTTATTTGGACTTTCAGAAGGCTTTCGTCAAAGTCCCACATAAGAGATTAGCGTGTAAAATTAAAGCGCATGAGATTGGTGCTAGTGTATTGTGATAGATAGAAAATTGATTGGCAGTCAGGAAACCCGAGAGGAGGAATAAATGGGTCTTTTTGTCCCGAATGGCAGGCAGTGACGAGTTGGGTACCACAGGGATCGGTGCTAGGACCCCAGTTATTCACAATATATATTACTGATTTCGATGAGGGAAATAAATGTAATACCTCCAAATTTGCAGAAGACACAAAACTGGGTGGGATGGTAAGTTGTGAGGAGGAAGAAGAGAGGCTTCAGGGCGATTTGGACAAGTTGAGTGAGTGGGCTAATGCATGGCAGATGCAGTACAATGTGGATAAATGTGAGGTTATCCACTTTGGTAGCAAAAACAGGAAGGCAGATTATTATCTGAATGGCTATAAACTGAGAGAGGGGAATATGCAAGGAGAGCTGGGTGTACTTGTACACCAGTCACTGAAGGTAAGCATGCAGGTGCAAAGGACAGTAAAGAAGGCAAATGGTACGTTGGCCTTCACAGCGAGAGGATTCGAGTACAGGAGCAGGGATGCAATTATACAGGGTTTTGGTGAGGCCACACGTGGAATATTGTGTGCAGCTTTGGTCTCCTTATCTAAGGAAGGATGTTCTTGCTGTCGGTTTACCAGATTGATTCCCTGGATGGCGGGACTGACGTATGAGTAGAGATTGAGTCGGTTTGGATTATGTTCGCTGGAGTTCAGAAGAATGATGGCGGGATCTCATAGGAACCTATAAAATTCTAACTGGACTTGACAAAGCAGATACAGGAAGGATGTCCCCGATGGTGGCGGAGTCCAGAACCAGGGGTCATAGTCTAAGGATATGAAGTAAACATTTCAGGGCTGAGATGCGAAATTTCTACACCCAGAGAGTGATGAGCTACCGCAGGAAGCAGTTGAGGACAAAACATTGCATGTTTTTAAGAAGCAGTTAGATATAGCTCTTAGGATGAAAGGGATCAAAGGATATGGGGGGCAAGCGGGAACAAGTCATTGAGTTGGATGATCAGCCATGATCATAATGAATGGCTGGGTAGGCTCGAAGGGCCGAATGGCTTATTCCTGCTCCTATTTTCCATGTGTGTTTCTATGTGTTTCTATCTGTGTTAACAAGGGCACAGATGAGGATTTATGTATCAGATGAGCTGAGGCAGACGGGTGATATTACAGAGCTGGTAGTCGGCAAGGTTGGTCCTGGAGAGATTAAGGGGTCAGAACTCAGCTCAGGGTTACATAGAACGCAGAGGATGCAAACTGTCTGTTTGAACCTCAGATATTAGCCAGTTAGGGGTACGTGTTCATGGATATGGACAGAATTTCCTATGGAGACTGATGGCACGAGCTCCACTCTTCCCAAAATTTAAATTGAAAGAACATTATTTCAGTGAAACAGAGTTAACAGATCACTTAGCGGGAAATAGGGACTTAGCAGGGGCAGCAACAGCAGAAAAGATGGTAGAGTAACTTACATGAACTCTAATACAAGTAGCAATGGTTTATAGATCTCATAGCCGGAGATAGAGTTTTGCCAGGGATAACAAATGCAGCAAGGAGGGCAGAGTAAATGACAAGAACATTAATGTTGCTAAACTTAGTTTATAACATTCATAGCTAGATGGAGAGACTTACCAGGGACACCGATAATAGCAAGGATAGGATAGTAAAAGTGTTGCATAATCTTCAATGCGAGAAAAATCCGATAGTCTAATGGGAACCGACCATAATTTGCAGCAAGAGAGTCAAACTCCCAGATGAAACTCCTGCCCATTGTTGTAACATTCCAGTCTATTGTTCTGAGATTCTGAACCATTGTTGTAACATTCCAGTCAATTGTTCTCAGATTCTGATCCATTGTTGTAACATTTCAATCTATTGTTCTCAGATTCTGATCTATCATCTCCCTCTCTCTGGAGCTATTGATCCCTCTTAGTGCCGGGGCTGATGCTCCCGCTAACACTATGGAATAACACATTGAAAGCAGTCCCTTATTAATAGAAGAGGGAAACCCTCCAGTGGCACAATTAGAGTCCCTGGAGACTGACATTAATTACAGTCACTAAACAAACAGTTTCAGTTAATCCCTTTCAATCCAACACCTTTTGTACCAGAATAAAGTAGAACATTTACCCAGTAGGGATGGGATGTATAAGGATTGCTGAAGAAAGGAATGGTGGAACTGGTAGAGGCACATGACATAATCTTTCAATTCTCCTTGGATATGGGAGTGGTGACAGAGGGTTGTAAATGTTACACCCTGATTACAAATGGAGAGATGGAGTAGACCCTGTAGTGTCCAGTCCATCTGACGTCAGTGGTGGGGAAATTTCACAACCCAGAACAGAAATATTCGTTGGTTGGAAAAACATAGCATAATAGATTTCAAGCAGCACGGATATGCTAATGACAAATCATGTCTGGAAAACTTCAAGAACTTATCCCAAGGTACTTCACAGCAGCATTATGAAACAAAGTATAACACTGAACCACAAATGTAGATGTTAGGTTAGGAGACCAAAATCTTGGTCAAAGAGGCAACTTTTAAAGGAGTGTCTGAAAGGATAAAAGTGAGGTGGAGAGGTAGAGCTGTGTAGGGAGGATATTCCCGAGCTCGGGTCCGAGACAACTGAAGGAGCGGCCAGCGATGGTGGAGTAATTAAAATCAGGAATGCACAAGAGGCCAGAATTAGAGGAGCAGAGATATATCAGAGGGTTGTCGGGCAGGAGGAGATTACAGAGATAGTGAGGGGTGAGGCAATGGAGGGATTTGAAAACGTGTTGAGAATTTTAAAATAAAGACATTGTTTGACTGTGAGCTGATGTAGGTCAGTGATCGGGGAATGAGACTTGTTGTAAGTTAACACACAGGCAGCAGAGTTTTAGATGACCTCGAGTTTACATATAGTAGAATGTGGGAGAATGAGTTTGAATTGTCTAGTCTACAGGTAATGAAAGCATGAATGAGAGCTTCAGAAGCAGATGAGATGAGACAGGAGCGAGGTTGGGCGATGTTATTGAGGTGGAAATAGGTGGTCATAGTGATGGCACAAATATAAGGTTGGAAGCTCAGTTTGTGGTCAAATGCCACAGAGTCACAGAATTGTTACAGCACAGAAGGTGGCCATTCTGTCCATCGTGTCTGCACTGGCTCTCCAAAAGAGCAATTCATCTCGTGTCACTCCCCTGCCTTCTTCCTGTAACTCTGGACAATCTTCCTTTACAGGTAGCTATCCAATTTCCTCCTGACTGCCTCGATTGAATCTGCCTCCACCACATTCTCAGGCAGTGCATTCCAGACCTTAACACTCGCTGTATGAAAATGTTTTCCTCATGTCACTTCTGCTGCTTTTACCAATTACTTTAGTTCTTTGTCCTCTCGTTTTCGATCCTTTCAGGTGTGGGAACAGTTTTTCCCTTTCCACTCTGCCCAGACGCATCATAATTTTGCAGACGTTTTTCAAATCTCCTCTCAGCCTTCTCTTCTCCAAGGAAAATGTTCCAACTTCTCCAGTCTATCTTCTTAACTGGCATTCTTCATCCCTGGAACTATTCTTGTGAATGTTTTTTCACACTCTCCAATGTCTTCACGTTATCTAATGTGCCCAGAACTATACGCAACGCTGCAGCCGAGGCCGAACTAGTGTCTTATACAAGTTCAAAACAACCCCCTTGCTCTTGTATTCCATGCAAAGGGATACTGTAGGCTTTATGAAAAACTCTCTCAACCTGTCCTGCCACCTGCAATGACCGATGCACATATACACCCTGGTCCCTCTGCTCCTGAACCCCCTTTAGAATTGTAACCTTTATTCTATATTTTCCCTCCATGTCCTTCCCACGAAATGAATCACTTCACATTTCTCCACATTGAACTTCATCTGCCACCTGTCTGCCCATTCCACTGATTTGTCTATGTCCTTTTTAAGTTTTATAGTATCCTCCTAACAGTTCACAATGTTTCCAAGTTTTGCATCATCTACAAACTTTGAAATTGTGCCCTGTGCACCAAGGTCCAGGTCATTAATATATGTCAGGAAGAAAAAGGGTCCTAACACTGATCCCCGGGGACCTCCACCACAAATCTTAAATAAAAAAAACTTAACGTGCTGGAAATACTCAACAGGTCTGGCACCATCTGAGTTGAGAGAGAGAAACAGAGTTAATGTTTCAGGTCTGTGATCTTTCATCAGAACTGGAAAAGGTTAGAAATATCAAGTTTGAAGCAGATAAAGCAGGGATGGGGCAAAATGGAGCAAAAGGGGTGTTTATAGAACAGAGGGTCAGAGAGATTAACTGACCAGGAGGTCATGGGGCAAAGGCAAAGAAAGTGTGCTCATGGTGTGGTGAAAGACAAAGCATTAGTGCAGAGCAGGTGTTGAATGACAGAATAATGAACAGCCCGAGCTAAAAGCACCAACATAAAAATCCCAGTTTAAGTCTGGCACATGGTAAAAAAAAAACTGATGAAACAAAATAATAATAAAAATGGACCAGTCATTCTCTGAAATTATTGAACTTAATGTTTACTCCAGAAGTCTGTAGAATGGACAATGAGGTGCTGTTCCTCAAGCTGGTGTTGATGTTCACTGGAACACCACAGCAGGTCAAACGCAGATTGGGTGACCGCTTTGTGGATCAAATCCGCTCAGTCCAAAAGCATGACCCCGAGCTTCCGCTCGCTTGTCATTTCAACACACTCCATCCCCCACCCCCACTCTCATGACTACATTTGTGTCCTTGTGTTTACACCCTCCACTCCCGCTTCACTTGCTTAAAACCTATTACATTTCTAACCTAAGCCAGTTCTGATGGAAGCTCACAAGCCTGCAACATTAACTCTGTTTCTCTCTCCACAGACACTGCTGAGCATTTCCAGCACTTTCTGATTCTATTTCAGATTTACAGTATCTGCAGTATTTTGTTTTGATTCCACTACAAACTTTTCTCCAGCCCGAAAAGCATCCATTAATCACTAATCTCTGTTTCCTGTCACTCAACCAGTTTAGTTTCATGTTGTTACTGTCCTTTTTATTTGATTAGCTGTACCTTTGCTCACAAGTCTGTTGTGTGACACTTTATCAAATGCTTTTTGGAATTCCATTTACACCACATCACAGCATTGCCCTCATCAGGCTTCCTTTTTACCTCTTCAAAAAACGCCAGTAAGTTTGTTAAACACCATTTTCCCTTAACAAATCCATGCTGATTTTCCTTAATTAACCCACATTTGTCCATGTGCCTATTAATGTTGTCCCGAATATGACACCAAGGTTGTAAACAGACTGTCTGAATCTCAGACTGTCACCAGGAAGAGGGATGGAATCAATAGCAAGGGAACAGAGTTGGAGTAGGCAGTGAAAACAATGGCTTCAATCTTCCCAATATTTAATTGGAGGATATTTCTGCTCATCCTGTACTGGATATCAGATAAGCAGTTTGATAATTTAACAACAGTGGAGGAGAGGAGAGAGGTGGTGGTGAGTTAAGCTTGATGGAGTTCTTTGATGAAACAATGGAGAGGGTTGATGAGGGTGGTGTGATTTAAGTTATATTTATAGACTTTCAAAATGTGTTTGATAAAGTGTCATTCAATAGACAGATTAGGAAAACTGAACTTTATGCAGTTCTTTGATAAAACAATGGAGACGGTTGCTGAGGGAAGGAATGGTGGAAATAGCAGAGGCACTGGTCAGAATCTTCCAATCCTCCTTGGATATGGGAGTCACGACAGAGGACTGGAGGGCTGTAAATGTTACTCCCTGTTACAAAAGGAGAGATTAGATAAATCCTCTCAGTCAGTCTAATGTCGGTGGTTGGAAATTACAAGAGGCCAGAACCCAGCTCAAAAATATATCTTTCTTGTGAAAATATGGGATTATAAATGACAAACAGCACGGATAGGTTAATGGAAAATCATGTCTGATAATCTTAATCAAGTTCGTTGATGACATAACTGTGACTGTTGATGAGGACAACATGTTTTGTGTTATGTGTACAGACTTTCAAAAGGCCGGTGATTAAATGCCATTACATAGACTTGTCATGAAAAATGGAACATATGGACTAATGTGACAGTGACAGTGTGGATATGATACTGACTCAGGGACAGAACGCAGAGAGAAGTGGTGAACAGACATTGTTCAGACTGGGGGAGGGGGAGTATGCAGTGCTGTTTCGCAGGTTTCGGTATTAGAACCAGTGCTGTTCCTGGCATATAGATAGATATATAAATGACACAAACGTATACGTAAAAAAAAACATAATTTCAACTCTTGCAGATGACATAACTAAAGGTGGGAAAATGCAGACCAGAGATTTATCCAACTTCACAGACGTTGTTCTTTAAAATTTATTCATTCTGGACACTAATCCATCACAAATTTATTTCTCACTCTAATTTATATGTGTGTGATTCTCGAGTGAGTGTGTGCGTGAATGTGTAGCGTATATTCTTATTATTTTATTTAGATACAGCTTAGATTGTTAAGTATAATAAACTCACCTCTTGTTTAAGCTCAGGAAAACCTCTCCTATTGGCTCTTTCACGATCACATCAAAGATAAAAGGTAAAACACTCACTGAGGTGGTCAGCACGTCCACTGCTAAAAAGGAATAAACTCTGTTGTGGTGAAATAAGATATAAGACAAGAGGGGAGCCTGGGACCCCTCCTCACCTGGCTGTCACAGAAATCTAGAGGTTCGAGTGATCGTAAACCAACAACAAATGAGAAATTGGAAGTAGGGAAATACAATTGATCCTGAGAAAAAAACTTAAAATGTCAATGAAGGTTTTATTGTGGCTTTCACTGCTGGAACACTGAAATGCCCACGTTCGAAGACAGAGCATACGAACATATGAACATATGAATTAGGAGCATATGGAGGCCACTCGGCCCCTCAAGGCTGCTCTGACATTCAGTAAGATCATGACCAATCTGATTGAAACCTCAACTCCAAATTACCACCTACCCTCGATAATCTTTCACCCCCTTGCTTGTCAAGAATCTATCTATCTCTGCCTTACACGCACTTAAAGAGTCTCTTCCACTGCCTTTTGAGGAAGAGAATTCCCAAGGCTCACAACCCTCAGAGAAAAAAAATTCTCCTCATCTCTGTTTTAAATGGGCGACCCCTCATTTTTAATTAGTGACCCCTAATTCTAGATACACCAAGATACACACATCTTTCCACATGCACCCTGTCAAGACCGCTCATGATCTTCGATGTTCAAATCAAGTCGCCTCTTACCCTTCTAAATTCCAGTGGATATAAGCCGAGCCTGTCCAATATTCCCTCATAAGACAGTCCACCCATTCCAGGTATTAGTCTGGTAAACCTTTTCTGAATTGCTTCCAATGCATTTACATCCTTCCTTAAATAAGGAGACCAGTAATGTGCACAGTACTCCAGATGTGGTCTCACCAATGCCCTCCATAGCTGAAGCATAGCATCCCTACTTTTGTATTCAACTACCCTTCCGATAAACGATAACATTCTATTAGCTTTCCTAATTATTTTCTGAACATGCATACTAACCTTTTGTGATTCATGCACACGGACACCCAAATCCCTCTGCATCTCAGAGTTCTGCAATCTCTCACCATTAGATAATATGCTTCTTTTTTTATAATTCCTGCCAAAATGGACAATTTCCCATTTTCCCATATTATACTCCATTTCCCAGGTCTTCACGCACACACTTAACCTATCTACATTCATTTACAGCCTACTTATGTCCCCTTGCCATGTTACGTTCTTACTCATCTTTGTGTCATCAGCAAATTTAGCAACCATGCCTTCGGTCTCTTCATCCAAGTCATTTATATAAATTGTAAAAGGTTGAGGTCTCAGCACTGATTCCTGTGGCACACCACTCGTTCCATCTTGCCAACCAGAAAATGACCCGTTTATGCCTACTGCCTGTTTTCTGTTAGCTAACCAATCTTCTATCCATGGCAACATGTTACCCCCTTCAACATGAGCTTTTATTTTCACAAAACCTTTGATGTGGCACCTTATCAATTGCCTCCTGGAAATCTATGTACAGTACATCCACCGGTTCCCCTTCCTCCACAGCACATGGTACCTCTTCGAAGAACTCCAACAAATTGATTAAACATGATTTCCTTTTCATAAAACCATTTTGATTCTGCCTGATTACGTTGAATTTTTCTAAGTGCCGGCTACACTGTCTTTAATAATAGCTTCTAACATTTTACCTCAGACAGATGTGATGCTAACTTGCCTGTAGTTTCCTGTTTTCTGTTTCCCTCCCTTTCTTACTAAAGGAGTTACATTCCCAAGAAAGGAGTTGCATACAGAGTGAAGTAACTTGGTACAGGTCAAAACGCCTGTCTGTTGAAAAGTTGAGTAATGTAGCTGGACAGTTAGGGATTACTATCCGTCCAAAAGGTAGGAAACCCGAAATCCTAAGACTTTTGGCCAACCATATTTCACTTGAAGCTGAAGACTCCAACAGGGTTAGAATCACTAACAGATAAAGCAATGTTAGCTAAGGTAGAACTAGAACAGAATAGACTAGAATTAGAATTCCAGAGAGAGCGAGAAAGAACAGAGTGAGTATCAAGAAAGGGAAAAAGTCAGAGTGTTCCAGAATGAGAAGGAGGAAAGGGAGTTAAGGCAGCTCAAACAACTAGAGGAAGACCCATACACCCACTGAAGGCACAGCTAGTGTGGGAGCTGCCCCTAGCTCAGGACCATTTACTGAGCTCTTAATGTTCTCCCAGTTCATGACAAAGTTCAATGAGGAGGATGTGGCAGAATTTTTCGTCAATTGTGAAAAGCTTGTAATGCAACTGAAATGGCCAGCAGAGAGCTGGACACTGTTTTTACAAAACAAAGTAACAGGAAAATCCCATGAGATTTATTCACTGTTGCCAGATGAAAGTTCATCAGATTATGAGATGACTAAAATTGCTATCCTGGGTGTACATGAAATAGTACTGGAAGTGTACCGTCAAACATTCCAAACCCTCAGAAAGCAGCCTGACTAAACTGACCTCGAGTTTGAAAGTGTTAAGCAGCTTCCGAACATAGGGACATTGGAGCAGGAGTAGGCCATTCAGCCCATCGAGGCTGCTCCACCATTCAATATGACCATGGCTGATCATCCACTTCAATGCCTTTTCCACAAATAATCTCCATATCCCATTTTTGTCATCTGCAGTTAGAAATCTGTCAATCTATACTTTAAATATACACAACGACTGAGATTCCACATCCGCCTGGGATGCAGAATTCCAAAGATTCAGAAACCTCTGAGTCAAAGTTTACTCCTCGTCTCTGTCCTAAACTGCTTCCCCCTTATTTCGAAATTGTATCCATTAGTTCCAGACTCCGCAACCAGGGGAATTTTCGTACATACGTCTACGCTGTCTATCCCTTTAATTATTTCATACGTTTCAATGAGATCCCGACACATTCTTTGAAACTCTCTAGAATACCGGCCCAGTTTCCCCAATCTCTCTTCATAGAACTGTCCCGCCATCCCGGGAACAAGTCTGGTGAACCTTCATTGCACTGCCTCTATGGCAATAATATCCTTCCTAAAGTAAAGTGACCCAAAATGCACATAATATTCCAGGTGTGGTCTAAGCAAGGTTCTATACACATGCTGCAAGACTTCAGTACTCCTGTACTCAAATCATCTCCTGATAATGGCGAACAGACTATTCGCCTTCCTAATTGCTTGCTGCACCTGCATCTTTTTCAGTGATTAACTGACACCCGGGTCCGTTTGTACATCTACACTTCCTAATTTTTCACAATTTAAGAAATACTCTGCACATCTGTTCCTCTTACCAATGTGGATAACTCATATTTGCCCATATTACATTCCATTTGCCATGTTCTTACTCAGTCACTATGTCTGTCCAAATCCCCTTGAAGACGCATTGCATCTACCTTACAACATGCATTCCCACCTAGTTTTGTGTCATCTGCGAACTTGGAAATACTACATTTGGTCCCCACATACAAATCATTCACATATATTGTTCAGAGCTGGGGCCCAAGTACTGATCCTTGCGGTCCCCAAATAGTCACAGCTGCCAAAGTGAGAACGACCCGTTTCTTCCTACTCTCTGTTTTCTGCCTGTTAACCAATCTTTAATCCATGCCAGTATATTACCTCCTATCCCATGTGCTTTAATGTTGCTAACCAACCTCCTGTGGGGTACGTTATCAAAAACCATCTGAAAATCCAAGGAGAACACGTCCACCGACTACCCTTTATCAATTCTGTTAGTAACATCCCCAATAAAACTCCAACAGGTTCGCCAAAAATGATTTCTCATTCATAAATCCATGTTTGCGATGCCCAAACAGATTATTATCCAACTGTCCATTTATCACATCCTTTAGAATAAAATCCCAGCATTTTCCCAACGACTGATGTATGAGAGCAGGTCTATAATTCCCTGTTTTCTCTCTCCCTCCCTTCTTAAATAGTGGGGTGACATTGCTACCTTCCAATCTGCAGGAACCGCTCCAGAATCTATAGAATTTTTGAAGATGATCACCAATGCAGCCACCATCTCCATAGCTATCTCTTCCCACACCCTGGGATGCAGAATATCAGATCCTGGCGCCTCATCAAACTTCAGCCCCATTAATTTCTCCAATACAACATTCTTACCGATATTAATTTCCTACACTTCCTCAATCTCCCTAATCCCTTGGATCTCTAATTCTGGAAATTTCCTTGTATCTTCCTCAATGAGGGCAGACACAAAGTAATCATTTAGTTTTACTGTCATTTCTCTATTCACCATTGTACATTCCCCTGACACAGCCTGTATTGGACCCACATTTGTCTTCGCCAAATGTTTCATTTTTAGGTAGCTAAAGAATATTTAAAGTCAGTTTTTGTGTTTACTTTTGACCAGTGGATAGAAACACTCAAATTACAGCCCACATATCGAAACCTCAGAGTGGTGATCCATCTCAAGGAGTTCACAAACTCGCTCCCCCTCCCATTAAAACCCACAAAGAGGAACAAAGGGTTCAAAGAGCTAGACAAGTTGCAATTCTGGTGATGAATTTTCCCTTGCACACAAGGCCGTAACCCCAAAGGGAAACACTTCCCTGGTCACCACAAAGACCCGAGAATAAAAGGTCGGGGGGGTTATAGAAACCCGAACAGCCAAGGGCAAGGAGGAAAAGCTGGACACACGGGGGCCCATCCTCAGGTCAAATAGGATGGTACTGAGAGCAGGAGAAACGGCCGAAGACCTGTGTGTTTCCAGTGTAATAAGGTAGGTCGCCATCGAGCTGAATGATGCAAGTGACGGGGAAAACCTGGAGGATTAATCAGGGTCCACCAGATCATAGCAGGAAAAAGGGCCCTGATGGAAATCACAACAGATCAGGCTGTGCCTCCAACTGCGGCAGTCAGACCCAGTAAGTCAGACCCAGACCCAGTCAGACCTACCACAGAGAGGGGGCGGGGGGGGGGGGAAATAAACAAAATCCTTGAGAGCTACCAGGAATTTGTATCCGAAGGAAAGGTGAAACCACACCCCTTGAGTGAGGGAATTAAACCAATAGTCATACTCATGGATGCAGGGGCCTGCCAATCCCTTCTGCTGGGACAAAGAAAGTGCAGTGAATGCCAGAGCGTTAGTGAATGGTATCGGAAGACAGTATATGTCCATACCCTTATATCCGGTGTACTTGGAGTTTGACCCAGTTTCATGACTCTTTACCATGCGGATTGTCCCTAGTTTACTGATTGATGGGTCGAACTGCTCCTGGGTAATGATCTGACAGGGGAAAAGGTGGCAGCTTCCCCAGTAGTTCTAGAGAGACCAAAAGAGGTCCGGCAGACAGGGTAGTTACAGCAGAAATCCCTGATTGTGTGGTGACTCGGTCCATGGCCAAACAATCCCCTGAACTGACACTGCAGACGGATGACCCTATTGTCTGGTTGTCTGAAACCTTCGTTGGGAAGTTAGAGGACCCAAAGGATGAGTGAAACAGTTCTTCCTTTTTTGTGGCTCCACATCCCGACCCAGTGTTAAAAAATAGCACAGACTTTCCAAACCAAAACTGAAGCAGAGGGAGTTGCAGACTGTTACTATTTAAAGAATGAGGAGCTAATGAGGAAGTGGAGACCTCCTCACAGAACAGCGGATGAAGAGTGGACAGATGTTCACCAGATAGTGGTGCCGCTGAAGTCCCTTAAAGAAATATTAACAATGGCCCACAAACTTCTAATGGATGGACATGTCAGTATATTAAAAGTCGAAGACCGCAGAAGACAGCATTTTGACTGGCCACAATTCCACAAAGATGTGGTGGAGTTCTGTAAAATTGGTCTCACGTGCCAGGTTGTGGGAACCCTTCATCAGAATGCCGGTAGATTGTGTGGGACCCCTGCTGAAAATATAACGGGACGACCAGTATCTTCTCACCATTATGGATGTGGTGACCCGAGTCCCAGAGGCCATTCGCCCGAAGAACTATCTCTGCCAAAGAAGTGGTGAAGGGGCTATCTCAATTCTTTACACTATATTGGCTTCCTGCTGAGATCCAGTCGGATCAGGGCACACATTTTATGTCCAGTATTTTTGAAAAGGTCATGGGTAATCTGGAGCACCGCAGCCTCACAGCTCCAGCGACCCTGGTTCGATTCTGTGTACTGCCTGTGCGAAGTTTGCGAGTTCTCCCTGTGACCGCGTGAGTTTTCACCAGGTGCTCCGGTTTCCTCCCACAGCCAAAGACTTGCAGGTTGATAGGGCCCTAGTATAGGTTTGTGGTAGGGGAGTTGAGAGATGGTGGGGATGTGGTAGGAATATGGGATTAATGTAGGATTAGTATAAATGAGTGGTTGATGGTTGGCACAGACTCGGTGGGCTGAAGGGCCTATTTCAGTGCTGCATCTCTAAATAAATAAAATAAGTAATTAAATAAAGTCCTCAGCCTACCATCCACAGTCACAAGGTGCTTTGGAGCAGTACCACCAGACCCTAAAGACAATGATCAGTCCATACTGCTATGAGCAACCCCATGACTGGGACAAAGGGATGGGATTTCTCCTGCTGGTTACCGAGACTTATCTAATGATTCCACTGGCTTTAATCTCTTTGAATTAGTTTATGGACACGAGGTGAGTGGTCCTCTTAAATTAATCAAGAAGACGTTTTTGGGACACAGGGATGAGTCTTCCATGTTAGACCACATTTCCGTGCTCTGGGAGCGGCTCACGAGAGGCTGTGCAATGGCTCAGTAACAGCAAAAGATCTCACAGGCAGCTATGAAAAGGTACGCAGACAGAAATGCCAAGGCTAGAACATGTCATCCCAGAAACCATGTATTGTTAATACTCCCAATGCACGGCGAACCCCTTAAAGCCCAGTTCAGTGGTCCATATCAAGTGGCAAAAGGAATAGTCAGGTAAATTATTTAATTGACATCCCAGACCAAAGGAAAAAAAGTAAATGCTGTGGAGGGGACAGACAAGTACAGATCTGTCAGACAGTCAGGAAGGGAGGATTGAAAAGGACAGTGAGGACAGGTTAGAGGATGGCCAGGAGAATTCCCAACTGGAACCCCCCCACTCTACGATTTGCCAACCCTGAAATGTTAGATAAATTGGACCACACACTCTCCTCATTAAATGCAGGTCAAAGAGGCAACCTAAAAAGGCTGCTCACAGCATTTACAGAAACGTGCAAGGACAAGGAAAGGTCCCAAAAAGGCATGTCAATGGTGAGGGAGAAGCCTCACCTAGTCGAAGTGCAGCTGGAGAGTGCAGTGAAAGCTGGACAGACACCTGCGCGCAGTAATGTCGCAAAAGACAGAGGGTAGATAAAAGAAAGTTCCTTCCCATAGTTAAGTAAAAAGTGAAGGGAAAATACCCTCAAGTAAAGAGCACTTGTGCACCTCACCAGAAAGCTAAAAGTAAGGTCAGTGTGGATCTACCCTCTGAAGAACCCAATGATCAGATCCCAAACACAAAGCTAATCAAACCCAACAATTTCAAAGCCGAACTCAGCTAGAACAAAGGCCCAGAGGAAATCTCGGACACCTCACAGGGGCAAAAAAAACAATTTATTACACACTGTCGGTTTTGGGAGAAAGATTATCAAGGTGCATAGTACCTGAGTAGTTAAAACTTCATTAGAGGAGAGAAAAGGAAAACAAGCAATTGGTGATGCATTGTCCAAGGTCGAAACCGACACATAACCATCCCAGACAAAATGCCAAAAATATTTAAATCAGTACAGCTGTAACAGACAATGTCAGCTGCAGTAATTCTAAGATTAATGTGTGAATTTGAGAAGTGATTATTGAGAATGCATGTGTATTTCTTCCGTTTTCTTCCCACAATTCTGCAATGAAATGTTCCTATTATCACATTTCTTTCCATGTGCTGTGCCGGTGTCACGATAGCACAATATGCCAAATGAGGAATTTTAATTCATCGATTGGAAACTTACACTAAATTTTTGATAGAAAACATCCTACCGTTAACCTTGAAAAAGCTGGCAGCCAAGATGGCCACCGCAATTGGCATCTGGAACACCTTTTCACATTCCAAGGCCTACGACAGGTGACACATGTATGATGAGCCTGGACCTATATAATTGGCTTGCTCCAGTGATTGAATGACCTAAGATTACATTCATTAACACGGCATACAAGGCTACTCTGACACATTGAATTTCAAAGTGCAAGCTCCTCCAAGTACATATACTGGCATCCTGAACCCTGGGGAGATAGAAGTTTCTAACTTTGAATCACATTAGAAGGGTCCAGAGAATGCACTGAGGCAGTCATGAGACCTTCTGCCCAACTCTGTGAAAGCTGGGAGTTTCCCCTGGACAAAAACAGACAAGCCAGTGATTCAAACTGTGCAGAAGCAGAAGGGCTGTGACCACCCCCACCCCCCCCCCCCCCCCCCACCCCGCACTCCCCCCACCTCTCTCTCTCCGTCTCTCTCTCCTCCTAACATCACAAGTTTGAAAATCACATGCGACTGTGGGCCCCTCATGCCTACGGATTGCTACAGACAGAGTAACCAGGGGAAGAAAGCCACCTACAAGTCTGCCTCAAGGAAAACCCTGAGCAATGTGGACCAGCCACAAACTGCACTTCGACAAGCAAAAGACGTCAAGAATATAACTTCAGCTGGAAGACCACGGAATCGCCCAACATCACAGAATGAGTTTTTTTTTTAAATTTATTCTGGACTCAAATCCAACCACAAATTTACTTCTCACTCTGTAATCTATCTGTGTGTGTGTGTGTGATTCTCGTGTGAGTGTGTACGTAACTGTGTGTTGTGTTTTTTTTAATGATTTTATTTAGATCGGGTTTATATTGTTAAGTATAATAAACTCACCTCTTTCATGTTTAAACTCAAGAGAACCTGTCCAATCAGTTCCTTCACCATCACACCAAAGGTAAAATGTAAAACACTCAATGGGACGTTACTATTGCACTGTTTATAAAGGACAAACACTGTTGCAGTCAAATAAAGAAGACCCACTCTGACCCCTCCTCACCTGGCCATAACAATTGGCTGGGCTGGGGATGGAGCGAATATGGGGATGAACTCAGCTCAGCATTAAATAGATACCAGAGGTTGTAAACTTCCTGGTTCAGCCTCAGACAATGGCCAGCGAGGGGGATGCAGATCATGGACAGGGAATGGTGCTTGTGACAGAAACTGAAGACAATGGTTTCTGTCTTCTCACGATTTAAATGACAAGAACACTAAATCAGTGAAATTAGAATTAGAATTAGAATATTACAGCGCAGTACAGGCCCTTCGGCCCTCGATGTTGCGCCGATCATCTGACCTACACTATTCCATTTACATCCATATGTCTATCCAATGACCACTTAAATGCCCTTAAAGTTGGCGAGTCTACTACTGTTGCAGGCAGGGCGTTCCACGCCCCTACTACTCTCTGCGTAAAGAAACTACCTCTGACATCTGTCCTATATCTTTCACCCCTCAACTTAAAGCTATGTCCCCTCGTGTTTGCCATCCTCATCCGAGGAAAAAGACTCTCACTATCCACCCTATCTAACCCTCTGATTATCTTGTATGTCTCTATTAAGTCACCTCTCCTCCTCCTTCTCTCTAACGAAAACAACCCCAAGTCCCTCAGCCTTTCCTCGTAAGACCTTCCTTCCATACCAGGCAACATCCTAGTAAATCTGCTCTGCACCCTTTCCAAAGCTTCGACATCCTTCCTATAATGCGGTGACCAGAACTGCACGCAATACTCCAGGAGCGGCCTCACCAGAGTTTTGTACAGCTGCATCATGACCCCGTGGCTCTGAAACTCGATCCCCCTACTAATAAAGGCTAACACACCATATGCCTTCTTAACAGCCCTATTAACCTGGGTAGCAACTTTCAGGGATTTATGTACCTGGATACCAAGATCTCTCTGCTCATCTACACTACCAAGAATCTTCCCATTAGCCCAGTACTCTGCATTGCTGTTACTCCTTCCAAAGTGAATCACCTCACACTTCTCCGCATTAAACTCCATTTGCCATCTCTCAGCCCAGCTCTGCAGCCTATCTATGTCCCTCTGTACCCTACAACACCCTTCGACACTATCCACAACTCCACCGACCTTCGTGTCATCCGCAAATTTACTAACCCACCCTTCTACACCCTCATCCAGGTCGTTTATAAAAATGACAAACAGCAGTGGCCCCAAAACAGAACCTTGCGGTACACCACTAGTAACTAAACTCCAGGATGAACATTTGCCATCAACCACCACCCTCTGTCTTCTTTCAGCTAGCCAATTTCTGATCCAAAGCTCTAAATCACCTTAAACCCCATACTTGCGTATTTTCTGCAATAGCCTACCGTGGGGAACCTTATCAAACGCCTTACTGAAATCCATATACACCACATCCACGGCTTTACCCTCATCCACCTGTTTGGTCACCTTCTCGAAAAACTCAATAAGGTTTGTGAGGCACGACCTACCTTTCACAAAACCGTGCTGACTATCGCAAATGAACTTATTCTTTTCAAGATGATTATAAATCCTGTCTCTTATAACCTTTTCCAACATTTTACCCACAACCGAAGTAAGGCTCACAGGTCTATAATTACCAGGGCTGTCTCTACTCCCCTTCTTGAACAAGGGGACAACATTTGCTATCCTCCAGTCCTCCGGCACTACTCCTGTCGACAATGACGACTTAAAGATCAACAACAACGGCTCTGCAATCTCCTCCCTGGCTTCCCAGAGAATCCTAGGATAAATCCCATCTGGCCCAGGGGACTTATCTATTTTCACTCTTTCCAAAATTGCTAACACCTCCTCCTTGTGAATCTCAATCCCATCTAGCCTAGTAGGCTGTATCTCAGTAATCTCCTCGGCAACATTTTCTTTCTCTACTGTAAATACTGACGAAAAATATTCATTTAACGCTTCCCCTATCTCCTCTGATTCCGCACACAACTTCCCACTACTATCCTTGATTGGCCCTGTTCTAACTCTTATCATTCGTTTATTCCTGATATACCTATAGAAAGCCTTAGGGTTTTCTTTGATCCTATCCGTCAATGACTTCTCGTGTCCTCTCCTTGCTCTTCTTAGCCCTCCCTTTAGATCCTTCCTGGCTAGCTTGTAACTCCCAAGCGCCCTAACTGAGCCTTCACGTCTCATCCTAACATAAGCCGCCCTCTTCCTCTTGACAAGCGCTTCAACTTCTTGAGTAAACCACGGCTCCCTTGCTCGACAACTTCCTCCCTGCCTGACAGGTACATACTTATCAAGGACACGCATTAGCTGCTCCTTGAATAAGCTCCACATTTCGTTTGTGCCCATCCCCTGCAGTTTCCTTCCCCATCCTACACATCCTAAATCTTGCCTAATCGCGTCATAATTTCCTTTCCCCCAGCTATAATTCTTGCCCTGCGGTATATACCTGTCCCTGTCCATCGCTAAGGTAAACCTAACCGAATTGTGATCACTATCGCCAAAGTGCTCTCCTACATCTAAATCGAACACCTGGCCGGGTTCATTACCCAGTACCAAATCCAATGT
The DNA here is from genome assembly GCF_036365525.1 of Heterodontus francisci. Lineage (NCBI taxonomy): Eukaryota > Metazoa > Chordata > Chondrichthyes > Heterodontiformes > Heterodontidae > Heterodontus > Heterodontus francisci. Next base: position 110,305 of record NW_027140656.1, read on the forward strand.
GGCATCGCCCCTGGTTGGCCTGTCCACATACTGTGTCAGAAAACCCTCCTGCACACACTGGACAAAAACAGACCCATCTAAAGTACTCGAACTATAGTATTTCCAGTCAATATTTGGAAAGTTAAAGTCCCCCATAACCACTACCCTGTTACTCTCGCTCCTGTCGAGAATCATCTTCGCTATCCTTTCCTCTACATCTCTGGAACTATTCGGAGGTCTATAGAAAACTCCCAACAGGGTGACCTCTCCTCTCCTGTTTCTAACCTCGGCCCAGACTACCTCAGTAGACGAGTCCTCAAACGTCCTTTCTGCCGCTGTAATACTTTCCTTGATTAACAATGCCACACCCCCCCCCCTCTTTTACCCTCTTCTCTGTTCTTTCTGAAACATCTAAATCCCGGAACCTGCAACATCCATTCCTGCCCCTGCTCTACCCATGTCTCCGAAATGGCCACAACATCAGGATCCCAGGTACCAACCCATGCTGCAAGTTCACCCACCTTATTCCGGATGCTCCTGGCGTTGAAGTAGACACACTTTAAACCAAATTCTTGCTTGCCAGTGCCCTCTTGCGTCCCTGTAACCTTATCCCCTACCTCACTACTCTCAACAGCCTGTACACTGGCACTGCAATTTAGGTTCCCATTCCCCTGCTGATTTAGTTTAAACCCCCCCGAAGAGCACTAACAAATCTCCCCCCCAGGATATTGGTACCCCTCTGGTTCAGGTGAAGACCATCCTGTTTGTAGAGGTCCCACCTACCCCAGAAAGAGCCCCAATTATCCAGGAAACCAAAACCCTCCCTCCTACACCATCCCTGCAGCCACGTGTTCAACTCCTCTCTCTCCCTATTCCTCTCTTCGCTAGCACGTGGCACAGGCAACAACCCAGAGATAACAACTCTGGTTGTTCTCGCTCTAAGCTTCCACCCTAGCTCCCTGAACTTCTGCCTTAAATCCCCATCTCTCTTCCTACCTATGTCGTTGGTGCCTATGTGGACCACGACTTGGGGGTGCTCCCCCTCCCCCTTAAGGATCCCAAAAACACGATCGGAGACATCACGTACCCTGGCACCTGGGAGGCAACACACCAACCGTGAGTCTCTCTCGTTCCCACAGAACCTCCTATCTGTTCCCCTAACTATGGAGTCCCCAATGACTAATGCTCTGCTCCTCTTCCCTTTTCCCTTCTGAGCAACAGGGACAGACTCTGTGCCAGAGACCTGCACCCCATTGCTTACCCCTGGTAAGTCGTCCCCCGCAACAGTATCCAAAACGGTATACCTGTTGTTGAGGGAAACGGCCACAGGGGATCCCTGCACTGCCTGCTGGTTCCCTTTCCTTCCCCTGACGGTAACCCATCTACCTACTTCTTTTACCTGAGGTGTGACTGCCTCCCTATAACTCCTGTCAATAATCCCCTCCGCCTCCCGAATGATCCGAAGTTCATCCAGCTCCAGCTCCAGTTCCCTAACGCGGTCTGCGAGGAGCTGGAGTTGGGTGCACTTCCCGCAGATGCAGTCAGCAGGGACACTCTTGGCGACCCCTACCTCCCACATTCTGCAGGAGGAACATACAACTGCCTTTACCTCCATTCCCACTATTCTAGATTCCCAATAAATCTACTGAAAAAACCAAACGAAAAAAAAGTCAAAACTTGTTCGCTTAGCAATCCGACGGACTGAAGTTTTAAATAAAAAGCTTACCTTATCAACACCCTAGAGTCCTTTTTTTTTTGGTTAGAGGAGGAGGGTGGGTGGGAGACAGTACACGTGTAGTGTCTCGGGTACTGCCACTGCCCAAATAAATACTTTTCCCCTACCCAGCAGTCCCCGGTCCTCCGAAACAAAAAAGGGATTAACTTGTAACTTACTGAAATTGACCGCTCAGCTGAAAGTCCGCTCCGCACCCCGTTCTATCAAGGCTGCTCCTCGCAAAAAAAAAAAAAAAGAAAAAGAAAAAAAAAATATGATTTATGAATCTAATAGTTGGATACAGAGACTTACCAGGGACACCAACAGTAGCGAGGATGGGATAGTAAATAAATTGAATCATCTTCAGAGCATAAGCGATCCGCAATTCTAATGTTATCCAGTAATAATCCGCAGTAAGATAGTCAAACCAATAGGATAAACTCCTGTCACTTGTTGTAACATTCCAATCTATTGTTCTCAGATTCTGACCCATTGTTGTAACATTCCAATCTATTGTTCTCCGATTCTGACCCATTGTTGTAACATTCCAATCTATTGTTCTCAGATTCTGACCCATTGCTGTAACATTCCAATCTATTGTTCTCCTATTCTGACCCATTGTTGTAACATTCCAACCTATTGTTCAGATTCTGATCTCTCCTCACCATCTCTCTGCAGCCGCTGATCCCTTTGAGTGCCGGAGCTGATGCTCCCGCTGACACTTTCAGAAAACACATTGAAAGGAGTCCTGTATTAATAGAAGAGGGAAACCCTCCAGTGACACCATTCGGGTCCATGGAGACTGGCATTAATTACAGTCACTGAACAAACTGGTTCAGTTAACCCCTTTCAATTCAACACTTTTTGTACTACAATAAAGTAGAACATTTATCCAGTCTGGATGGGAATTATGAGGGTTACTGAGGGAAGAAATGGTGGAAATGACAGAGGCACTGGACAAAATCTTTCAGTCCTCCTTGGATATGGGAGTGATGCCAGAGGTCTGGAGGCTTGTCAATGTTACACCCTGTTTAAAAAGGAGAGGTTGGGTAAACCCTGTAAGTATCAGTCTAATGTTGGTGGTTGGAAACTTCTGGAGGTCTTAACCCAGCACAAAAATATATCTTGCTTGTAATCCAACGGTTAATACATGACAAGCAGCACGGAAAGGTTAATGAAATATCATTCCTGATAATCTTGATCAAGTTCGTTGAGGACGTAACTGTGAGTGTTTCACGTAATATAATCATAGAAAGTTTAAGACACAGAAAGAGGCCACTTGTCCCATTGTGTCTGCACCAGCCGAAAAATGATCCACCTATTCTAATCCCACCTTCCAGCATTTGATCCACAGCCCTGCAGATAATGACAGTTGAGGTGAACATCCAGTTTCCTTTTCACTGAGTGGAGGGATTCTGCTTCAACTAACCTTTCAGGCAGTAATTTCTAGACCCTCACTATAAACAGGGGATTCAGTACTGAACCCTGTGGAACGCCACTGTAAACAGTCCTCTGGTCAGTAAATTGCCTGTCAACAACTACCCTTTAATAAAAACAAGAAATGCTGGAAATACTCAGCAGGTCTGGCAGCATCTGTGGAGAGAGAAGCAGAGTTAACGTGACAGGTCCGTGACCATTCATCACTGATCTGAAAACTTAACTCTGCTTCTCCCTCCACAGATGTTGCCAGACCTGCTGAGTATTTCCAGCATTTATTGTTCTTACTTCAGATTTCCAGCTTCCGCAGTATTTTGCTTTTATTATAACAATGATCCTTTGTTTCCTGCCACTGAGCCAATTTTGTATTTTTGGGTGGACAAGTTTCTCCTCAACTCCCCGCTAATCCTTCTGCCGAGCACTTTAAGTCACTGCCCCCTAGTCACTGATCTCTCTGCTAAGGTGAATAGAGTCGTCACTTCCACTCTATCCAAGCCCCTCAAAATTATGTCCATTTCAATCAGATCTCCCTTCAGCCTTCTCTGTTACAAGTAGAACAACCCCAGCCTATCTAATCTTTCTTCATAGCTGCATATTTCCAGTCCTGGCAAACATCCTTGTAAATCTCCTCTGTACCCTCTCTAGTGCAATTACATCCTTTGTGCAAAGAGGTGACCAGAACTGCACACAGTACTCAGGTTGTGACCTAACCAATGATTTATACAGTTCCAGCATAACCTCCCTGCTCTTGTATTCTATACCTCAGCTAATAAAGAAAAGGATTCCATATGCCTTCTTAACCACCTATCGACCTGACCTGCTACCTTCAGGACATCAGTGGACATTGACTCCAAGGTCCCTCACTTGCTCTACGCTTCTCAGCATTTTCCTATTAATCGTCTATCCCTTTGCATTGTTTGACCTCAATTACATCATCTCATATTTAACCGGTTGAATTCCATTTGACACTTTTCTGCCATCAATATCTTCCTGCAACTGACAGCTATCCTCCTCGCTATCTACCACATGACTAATTTGTTTGCCATCTGCACACATCTTGATCATTCCCCCTACATTTACGTTCAAATCGTTAATTTATGCTACAAAAAGCAGGGGATCCAGAACTGAGCCCTGTGGAACTCCACTGGAAACAGACCTCAAGTCAGTAAAACACCCATCAATAATCACCCTTAGTTTCCTGTCACTGAGCCAATTTTGTATCCAGCTTGCTGCGTTTCCCTGGATTCCATGGGATTTTATTTTTTTAAATAGTATGCCACATGAGACCTTGTCAAAAGCCTTGCCAAAATCCATGTAGACCATATCATCTGCACTACCCTCATCTATCATCCTTGCTACTTCGTCGAAACATTCAATCAAGTTGGTCAAACAATATCTTCCCTTATCAAATCCATGCTGACTGCCCTTGATTGACCTGAGCCTTTCTAAGTGACAGTTTATCCTGTCTCTGAGAATAGATTCCAATCATTTTCACACTACTGAGTTTGCACTGACTGGCCTGCAATTATTTGGTCTATCCCTTGCTCCATTTTAAAGATGTGCAATGTTAACAGTTCACCAATCCTCTGGCACTACACTGTATCCAGTGCGGACTGGAAAATGATGGTCAGACCCTCTGCTATTTCCTCTCTCACTTCATTTGACAGCCTAGGATACATTTCATCAGGCCCAGGTGATATATCAACTTTCAAGGATGCTAATCCCATTAATACTTCCTCTCTCCTATGTATATCACATCCAATAATTCACACTCCTCCTCCTTAACCACAATACCTGCATCGCACCCCCCCCCCCTTTGTTAAGACAGATACAAAGTACTTATTAAGAACCTTGGCAACATCTTCCGCCCTTACCCAGGTATATCCACGTATGTATATAGATTTTCAGAAGGCCTGTGATCAAATGACATTTCATAGACTTGTTATGACATGGATTAATGTGACAGTGATGGTGTGGATATGACACTGACTCAGGGACAGAAAGCAGCGAGAAGTGGTGAACAGTCATTGTTCAGACTGGAGGTGGAGGGGAGTATACAGTACTGTTTCTCAGGGTTCGATTCACTCCGCATGATATCAAGAAACTACTGAAGGCACTGGATACTGCAAAGGCTATGAGCCTTCACAATATTCCGGAAATAGTACTGAATACCTGTGCTGCAGAACTTCCATTCCCCCATCAAGCTGTTCCAGTACAGCTACAACATTGGCATCTAACCTGCAATGTGGAAAATTGCCCAGGTATGTCTTGTACACAAAAAGCAGGACAAGTCCAACCTGGCCAATTGCAGCCCCATCAGCCTCCTCTCAATCATCAGAAAAGTGATGGAAGGTGTCATCGACACTGCCATCAAGCGGCACTTGCTTAGCAATAACCTGCTCAGTGACGCTCAGTTTGGGTTCCGCCAGGGTCACACAGCTCCTGACCTCATTACAGCCTTGGTTCAAATATGGACAAAGGAGCGGAACTCAAGAGGTGAGGTATGAGTGAATGCCCTGACATCAAGGTGGCATTTGACTAATCATCTCCGTTGACATTCAGTGACATTACCATCGCTGAATCCCCCACTATCAACATCCCAGGGGCTACCATTGACCAGAAACTGAACAGGAATAGCCATATAAATACCATGGCTAAAAGAGCAGGTCATATGCGAGGAATCCTGAGGCGAGTAACTCACCTCCTGACTCCCCAAAGCCAGTCTACCATCTACAAGGCACAAGTCAGCAGTGTGATGGAATTCTCTCTACTTGCCTGGATGGCTGCAGCTCCAACAACACTCAAGAAGCTCGGCACCATCCAGGACAAGGCATCACACGAATGGCACCCCATCCACAACATTCACTCCCTCCACCATCGATGCACAGTGGCAGCAGTGTGTACCATCTACAAGATGCACTGCAGCAACACACCAAGGCTCCTTAGACAGCACCTTCAAAACACACAACCTCTACCACATAGAAGGGCAAGGGCAGCAGATGTATGGAAACACCACCACCTGCAAGTTCCCCTCCAAGCCACACACCATGCTGATTTAAAACTATCTTGCAGTTCCTTCACTGTCGCTGGGTCAAAATACTGGAACTTCCTTCCTAAAAGCACTGTGGGTGTACCTACCCCACGTGGACTGCAGTGGTTCAAGAAGGCAGCTCACCACCACCTTCTCAAGGGTAATTAGGGATGGGCAATAAATGCTGGCTTATCCAGCGATGTCCACATCCCATGAATGAATAAAAAAAATGATGCCAGAGAACTGGAGGGCTGTAAATGTTACACCCTGTTTAAAAAAGGGAAGATTAGATAAGCCCTGTAACTGTTAGTCAGTCTAATGTTGAATCTTGGAAAATTCTGGAGGCCTTAACCCAGCACAAAAATATTTCTTGCTTGTAAAATCATGTCTTAATAAACGGCAAGCAGCAGGGATAGCTTCATGGAAAATCATTTCTGATCATCTTGATAGTTTGTTGACATAATTGTGAGTGTTAACTAGGATAGCGTGATTCGTGTTATAGAATCATAGAATCGTTGAAAATCTAAGGCACAGAAAGAGGCCACTTGGCCCATCGTGTCTGTGCCTGCCGAAAAGTTATCCACCTATTCTTATCCCACCTTCCAGCATTTAATCCATAGCCCTGCAGATTATGACACTTGAGGTGCACATCCAGGCTCTTTTTGAATGAGTGGAGGGTTTCTGCCTCAACCATCCTTTCAGGAAGTGAGTTCCAGACCCTCACTAAAAGCAAGGGACCCAGTCCCAAGCCCTGTGGAAAACCACGGGAAAGTCCTCCAGTCAATACCCGTCAACAATTACCCATTTTTTCCTGTCACTGAGACAATTTTGTATTTCTGGGTGAACATGTTTTTCCTCAAATCCCCTCTGAAAGTTCTACCAATCACTTTAAATCTATGTCCCCTAGTCACTGACCTTTCTGCTAAGGTGAATAGAGCCTTCACCTCCACTCTATCCAGGCTCCACAAAATTTTGTTCACTTCAATCAGAGATCCCCTCAGCCTTCACTGTTCCATGGAGAACAAGCCCAGCCTATCCAATCTTTCCTCATAGCAGCATTTTTCCAGTCCGAGCAACATCCTCATAAATCTCCTCTATACCCTTTCTCGTGCAATTACATCCTTTCTGTAATGTGGTTACCAGAACTGCACAAAGTATTCAAGATGTGGCCTAACCAATGATTTATACAGTTCCAGCATAACCTCCCTGTTCTTACATTCTATACCTCAGCTAAAAAGGGAAATGATTCCGATTGCATTCTTAACTGCCTTATTGACCTATCCTGCTATCTTCAGGGATCTGTGGGCATTCACTCCAAAGTCCCTTACTTCCTCTACACTTCTCAGTATTGTCCTAGTAATCGTGTATTCCTTTGCTTGTTTGAGCTCCTCACACTTATCCGTTTCGAATCCCATTTTTCTGCCCATCTGACCAGACCGTCAATATCTTCTTGCAGCCTTCTCGCTGTCGACTACATGGACAATCTTTGTGTCGTCTGCAAAAGTCTTGATCACACCCCCTACATTTACGTCTAAATCTTTAATATAGACCACAAAAAGCAGGGGACACATTACTGAGCCCTGTGGAATGACACTGGAAACATTACTCCAGTCGCAAAAATACTTGTCAATAATTACCCTGTGTTTCCTGCCACTGAGCCAATTTTGTATCCGCCTTGCTGCATTTCTCTGGATGCCATTGGATTTTATTTTTTGAACCAGTCTCTCATATGGGACCTTGTCAGAAGCCTTGCTAAAATCCATGTAGACCACATCAACTGCACTACCCTCATCTATATTCCTTGTAACATCTTTAAAAAATTCGATCAATTTTGTCAAACAAGAGCGTCCCTTAACAATTCCATGCTGACTATCCTTGATAAACCTGTGCCTCTCTAAGTGACAGTTTATCCCGTCTCTCAGAATAGATTCCAATAATTTGCCCACTACTGAGGCTAGACTGACTGGCCTGTAATTATTCAGATTATCCTTCGCTCCCTTTTTAAACAGAGGTACAATGTTAGCAATTCTCCTATACTCCGGCAACACATCTGTATCTAGTGAAGATTGGAAAATGATGGTGGGCAGACCCTCTGCTATTTCCTCTCTTGCTCCTTCGAACAGCCTGGGGTACATTTCATCCGGCTATGGTGATTTTTCAACTTTCAAGGATGCTAATCCCATTAATACTTCCTCTCTCCCTATGTTTATCACATCCAATAATTCACACTCCTCCTCCTTAACGACAATATCTAAATCCCCCCTCTTTTCTGAACACATGCGCAAAGTGTTCAATAAAGAACCAGTCCAATATCTTCCACCCTTATACAAAGGTTACCTTTCTGATCTTTTATGGGTCCTACTCTCCCCTTAGTTATCCTCTTACTCGTAATGTATTGAGAAAACATCTTTGGGTTCCCCTTGATTTTGCTTGCCAATATTATTTCATTCCCTCTCTTTCCTTTCCTAATTTCCTTTTTGATTTGACCCCTCCACTTTCTAAACTCCTCTCAACTTTCTCTAGTATTGAGTTCTCAGTGTCGGATATATGCTTCCCTTTTATGTCTTAACCTGCCCTGTCGGCACCGTGACATCCATGGGACTCGAGATTTGGCCGACTCACCCTTTTTCTTTGTGGGAACATGCTTATCCTGAACCTCTTGAATCTCCCCTTTGAATGCCTCCCACTGCTCTGAGACTGAATTACCTTCAAGCAGCTGTTTCCAGTCCACTTTCGCTCCACAGTTTAGTAATATCAACCTTGCCCCATTGAGAACTCTAACTGCTGATATATCTCTTGGCCTGTTCCATAATTATGTTAAAACGAACTGAATTATGATCATTCCCACCAAAAAGCTCTCCCACTGTCACTCCTTCCGTCTTCCCATCTTCATTTCCTAAAACAATGTCTAAAACCGCACCCTCTCTTGTTGGACTTGTGACATCCTGGTCAAAAACGTTCTCCTGAATGCACCTCAAGATTTCTGCTCCCTCAATTCTTTTCATACTAAAGTTATCCCAGTTAATATTGGGGTAATTAAAATCCCCTACTATTACTGCCCTATTGTTCTTGCACTTCTCAGAGAGGTGCCTACATATCTGCTCTTCTATCTCCCCCTGACTATTTGGCTGTCGAGATAACACTCCCAGCAGTGTGATTGCCCCTTTTTGGTTCCTTAGCTCAATCCATATGGTCTCACTTGATGAACCTTCCAACATATCATCCCTCCTCACAGCTGCAATAGATACCTTGACCAAACTTGTCACTCCCCTTCCTTTCTTATCTCCTTCCCCATCGCGTCTGAAAACCCTGTAACCAGGAACGTTGAGCTGCCATTCCTGTCCCTCCTTAAGCCATGTTTCTGTAATAGCTATGATATCATACTACCACGTGTCTATCTGTGCCCTCAGCTCATCTGCTTTATTTGCTATACCCCTTGCATTGAAATAGATACCCTTGAGCACTGCTAAGCTTTTCATCTTTATTTTATAACCTTTGTTTCCTCTGTCTTCCAGAGTCATCCATTAATTTTTCGCCTTCCATTTTCATTTCTGATTTTGTCCCACCTTCAGGTCCCCATCCCTCTACCAAACTAGTTTAAACCCTCCCCAACAGTACTAGCAAAACTTTCCGCAAGGAACCCATTCCCAGCTCTGTTCAGGTGCAAATCTTCCGGCCTATAAAGGACTCATCTCACCCAGAGCCGGTCCCAGTGTCCCAGGAATATGAAGCCCTCCTTCCTGCACCATATTTCCTGCCAAACATCCATCTGTCTTCTCTTTCTATTTCTGTGTTCAGTTGTGCGTGGCATTGGGAGTAATCCGGAGATTGCTACTTTTGACGTCCTGCTTGTCAATTTCTTCCCTTGCTCCCTAAATTCTGTCCACAGAACAACATTCCTCTTTCTACCTATGTCGTTGGTTCCGATGTGAACCACGACTTCTGGCTGTTCCCCTTCACCTTCAGGATGCTCTGCTGTCGCTCAGTGACATCCTTGACCCTGGCATCAGGGAGGCAACACACCATCCTGGATTCACGTCTGTGGCCACAGAAACGCCTGTCTGTTCCCCTGATTATTGAACCACCGATCACTATGGCTCTTTCAGTCATCCCTGTATCCCACTCTACAGCTGAGCCACCCGTGGGGCCATGGACTTGGCTCTGGCTGTACTCCCCAGGTGAAGCATCACTTTCCTCAGTATTTAGAACTGAATACCTGTTGGAGAGTGAGATGCACTCAGGGGTCTCCTGCACTACCTGCCTGATTCGTTTTGACTGTCTGGTGATCACCCATTCCCTCTCTCCCTGCATACTCTTAAGCAGAGTGGTGACCACATCTATAAACATGCTAAAGCTGAATAAACTGGTATATGAGAAGGAAGAATGTGCAGGGTTACGGGAAGAAGGCAGGGGATGGGATTAGATGAGTTGCTCATTCGGAGAGCCGGTGCAGACACGACGGGCTGAATAGTTCCTTCTGTCCTGTAATAACACAGTGATGGGGCATCTCAGATGGGTGTAATGGTGGAGAATGGGGGATCCATGGCGGGAAAGAGAAGTTGTCCCATGGGAACCGAAATCTTAGCAAGGATTGTCCGGGTCAAGGGCATCCAGGAAATATCCTCCCTGCTTCCTCCAGCTCCTGAAGTGTCCTCCGGATTCCTGGTGCCAATGACTGTGTCCTCATGACGGTGATGATATGAAGGGTGCAGCAGAACACCATGAACTTGGACACCTGATCCAGTGTGTACTGGAGGGCTCCTCCCGAGAGGTTCAGACATCGTAAGCATTGCTTCATCACACCGATGGTCGATTCCTGGTGACCCCATTGCCCACGTTATACACAAGTTAATTGTGTGATGTTGGTTGTCGGTAGGAGGTGGTTTGGGGCAGTAGAAACAAGAGCTGTGTCCAGAGGGGGTTTCCTTTGTCTCCGAGGAGCCACATTCTGAAATGGCATGGAGCCCGAAGTGTTGGGACCGGCTGACTGCTTCAGAATGAAGGTATGGTGGCTGCTGCCAGCATAGTGGACATTCACCAATATGATGTACTGGGCATGCTCTCACACCAACTGTACATTAATGAAGTGAGAGTTCTTCCATTTCCTATACCTCTCCCTATTGACATGGGGGCCCGGAGGAGCAATCTACACCATCAGCAATCCCGCTATCCTGACAAAGCCACGGGATCTCTCATCCTGCTTCGCCCTCCTGAGGGAGAAATGATGACATAGATGGTCACCCTCACCTCCCAGAATTATCAATGGACAACACACAGGCCACGCAACTACTGGTCAGTTAGTGTAACATCAGTGGTGAGTAAGATTTTAGAAACAATAATAAGGGAAAAAGGGCAACACACACTTGGAGAGGTTTGCGTAATTTAAGGATTGTCAGCACGGATTTCTAAAAGGCAGATTATGCTTGATGAACTAATTGAATTTATTTTGATGATCAGAGAAGGTTGATGAAGGGAATGTGGTGGATGTTGTCTACATGGATTTTATGAAAGTATTTGATGAAGAACCAAACAGAAGCTTGGTTAACAAAATTGAAGCTCATGGAATAGCATCCAATTGGATCAAAAATTGTCCAAAAAACAGCAAAAAGAGAAATGTGTTAAATGGTTGTTTTTCAGACTGGAGGATGGTAGACAGTGATGTTCCCCAAGGGTCAGTGCTGGGAATACTGATTTATTTATTTATTTTTGCTGTATGTAAATGACATGGATCTTGGAATACAGAGTAGAATTTCAAAATTTTCCAACGATACCAAACTTGGAGGAGTGGTAAGCAGTGAGGATGATACAAACTGCCTGCAACAGGATATAGATAGGCAAGCAGAATGGACAGAGAAGTGGCAGGCAGAATTTAATACAGAGGAGTGTGAGCTGATGCATTTGGACAGAAGGAATAGGAAGGCAATATAGACTTAATAGCACAGTTCTAACGTTTATGCAGGAACAGAAGGATCTGGGGCTCCATATGCATTGATCTAGGCAGGACCTATTAGGAGAGTGTTTAGCAAAACGTATCGACCACACTTGGAATATTGTGTTCAGTTCTGGTCGCCTCATTATAGGAAGGATGTGGAAGCTTTAGAGAGGGTGCAGAGGAGATTTACCGGGATGCTGCCTGGACTGGAGGGCATGTCCGATGAAGAAAGATTGAGGGAGCTAGGGCTGTTCTCATTGGAGCGAAGAGGGATGAGAGGTGACTTGATAGAGGGGTACAAGATGATGAGAGGCATAGATAGAGTGGATAGCCAGAGACTATTTCCCAGGGCGGAAAGGGCTATCACCAGGGAGCATAATTTTAAGGTGATTGGAGGAAGGTTTCGGGGATATGTCAGAGGTAGGTTCTTTACACCGAGAGTGGTGGGTGTGATGAATGCGCTGCCAGCGGTGGTAGTAGAAGCAGATACATTAGGGGCATTTAAGCGACTCCTGGATAGGTACATGGATGATAGTAGAATAAGGGTAGGCAGTTCGTTTGATCTTAGAGTTGGTTAAAGGTTCGGCACAACATCGTGGGCCGAAGGGCCTGTACTGTGCTGTACTGTTCTATGTTCTATGTTCTATCATGGGATTTATCATGAGAGACAAAGATGCAAAAACAGTGAAGTTATGCAGAACCTTCATAAAGCTTTGGTTAGGCTCCAACTAGAGAACTGTGTCCAGTTCTGGTCACCACACTTTAGGAAGGATGTGAAGGTCCTTGAGAGGGTGCAGAGGAGATTTAGCAGAATGGTTCCAGGCATGGAGGGGTTTTAGATACAAGGTTAGTTTGGAGAGGATGGAGTTGTTCTCCCTGGAGTAAAGGAGATTGAGAGAGATTTTATAGAGCTGTACAAGATAATGATAGGCTTAGATAAGAAGGACATGGAAAAACTGTTCCATTAACTGATGAAACAAGGACTAGGGGACACAGATGGAAGGTTTGGGTAAGAGATGAAGGGGGAAAATGAGGAAGAACGTTCTTACACAGTTGATGTTAATGAGCTGGAACTCACTGCCCAAGAGGGTGGTGGAAGCCAAGACAATCAATAATTTCAAAAGGAAACTGGTTGGACACCTGAAGAAAATGAACTTGCAGGGATACGGGGATTGAGCGGGAGAATGGGACTGACTGGATTGTTCCAAACAGAGCTGGCATGGAGGGACCGAATGGCCTCCTTCTGTGTTGAAAATAACTCTATGACCCTATAGCTCCCTTTGACTGTATGTTGGATATGTCTCCGGCTCCTGCCAGGAAAGATCCAGATACATAGAGTTTCAATGAAGCTGTGACCAAAACAGCCACTGGCAGCTCCGTCCTCACCCTGGTGAGAGGCTCCAGGTCGTGTTACAGGAGGTGGCACAGCTCTGTGACCATCTCCCTATTGAATCAGAGTCACCTCACACACTGCTCCTGGGTTAGGTGTAGGTAGGAAAATTGCTCTTGGAAAACCCGGGGTGGGTCGGGCAACGGCCCCTCTTCCTCCCTCTTTACAGAGCTTCCCCTCTCTGCAGTCTCTGCTCCATGAGTTGGTCATGTTACAGACCCAGAGACACTATAACTACAGTCCCCATACCTCGTCCAGAGTTGGGTCACCAAATCCTCTGCCCTCCCTGAATGTCTGCAACAGCTCACAACACAACCTCCAGAAAACCATCCACACAACCTCCACCAACCTTACAATAGCAGAAGTAAGTCAAAACCCTCTCACCTCTAAGTTGGATGCCTGGTTCTTTTAAATAAGACTAGAGGGGGCACCTCGTGCTGCAGAATGTATGTTCAGCTGAGAGTGACGAACACAGTGGACATGCACAGACCAAGTTTCAAAGACGTACATCAAAGTTCCCGGTATGGTACATTGACATCACTTTCAAATCCATCCTCAAAGGAACAACACATATCTGGTACGATTGAGCTAGAGCCCCGGCCAGATTGGGACACTGTGCAGGCCACACTAGAAGTGGCCGGCAGTGAAGACCACACGAATGGAACATAGATGATACGAGTTTGCTGGAGCCCTGCCCAGCATGGGGTATTGTGCACTAGCAGTGGTTGGCTTTGCGGTTCTCATCATTTTATGGATCCCAGCTTCGGTACCGTCAGCACCAGTAGTGCTGCAGAGTCTAAAATCGTGGCTCTGATACAGCTACAGAGGGAAATAAATTCACTTTAAAAGGAGAACTGAAAAAAGTTTGAAGTCAAAAGAGTTGCAGGAATATAGGAAATGGACAGGGAAATGGGACTATCTGGAGGAGTGAGGCCATGGAGAGATTCAAACCTGAATGGGGCGGCACACTGACGCAGTGGTTAGCACCGCAGCATCACAGCTCCAGGGACCCGGGTTCGATTCTGGGTACTGCCTGTGCGGAGTTTGCAAGTTCTCCCTGTGTCTGCGTGGGTTTCCTCCGGGTGCTCCGGTTTCCTCCCACATGCCAAAGACTTGCAGGATGATAGGTTAATTGGCCATTATAAATTGCCCCTAGTATAGGTAGGTGGTAGGGAAATATATAGGGACAGGTGGGGATGTGATAGGAATATGGGATTAGTGTAGGATTAGTATAAATGGGTGGTTGATGGTCGGCACAGACTTGGTGGGCGGAAGGGCCTGTTTCAGTGCTGTATCTCTAAAACTAAAACTAAAACTAAAAACACAGGAATGATTAAAATTAAGGTGCTGCCAGACTGGGAGCCAATGCAGATCAGTGAGCACGGGGTGATGGGTGATCTGGATTTGGTGTGAGTTAGGATACAGGCAGCAGAGTTCTGGATGAACTGTGGTTTATGGAGGTTTATAACTGGGAGGGTGACCAGGATAGAATTGGAATAGTCAAGTGTGGATTTAACGGTGACACGGATGAGGGTTTATGCAGCAGATGGGCTGAGGCTGAAGTGGAGACGGGTGAAATTACAGAGGTGTTCATAGGCAGGGTGGTGATGGACAGAATATGGAGATGAACTCAGCTCAGGTTTAAATATAACACAGAAGTTGCAAACTGTCTGGTACAAGCTCAGATATTGGGCAAGGTGGAGTATGTGCTTCCCAGATAGGGGATGGAGTTTGTGATGGAGACCAATGACGCTCGCTTCAGTCTTACAAAAATGTTCATTACAGAACAGTATTTCATTGAAACAGGATTTACAGATCTCCTAGCCTGAAATAGAGACAGCAACAGCAGCAACGATGAGAGAGTATATGACAAGAACTGTAATACAGTTGACAATGGTTCATAGAGCTAATAGCTGGAGATATTCACCAGGCATACAACGGCAGCAAGAAGGGCAGAGTAAATTACAGGAGCAGTAATGTAGTTAAACATGGTTAAAAGAATTAATAGCGAGATAGAGAGACTTATCAGGGACACCAATAATAGCCAGGATGGGATAGTAAATGTATTGAATAATCTTCAATGCGAGATAGATACGGAAGTTTAATGACATCCAATCATAATATGTAGAAAGAGAGCAAATAACCGAGGATAAAATCCTGTCCATTGTTGCACCATTCCAATCTATTGTTCTCAGATTCTGACCCATTGCTGTAACATTCCAGTCTTTTGTTCTCAGATTCTAACCTATCCTCTCTCTATCTCTCTGGAGCAGCTGATCTCTGTAAGTGCCGGAGCTGATGTTCCCACTGACACTATGGAATAACACATTGAAAGAAGCCCCTTATTAATAGAAGATGGAAAACACAATTAGGGTCCATGGAGACTGACATTATGCACAGTCACGGAACAAACAGATTCAGTTAACCATTTTCAAATCAACACTTTTTGTACAACAATAAAGTTGAACATTTACCCAGTCTGGATGGGATGTATGAGGTTTGCTGAGGGAAGGAATGGTGGAATTAGCCGAGGCACTGGCCAGAATATTCCAATCCCCCTTGGATATGGGCGTGATGACAGATTTCCACAGGCTCACCACTCTCTGGGTGAAGAAACTTCTCCTCATCTCATTCCTGAAAGTTTTACCCCGTATCCTTAGACTATGAGCCCTGGTTCGGGAGTCCTGCACCATCGGGAACATCCTTCCTGCATCTACCCTGTCAAGTCCCGTTAGAATGTTATAGGTTTCGATGAGATCCCTCCTCACTCTTCTGAATTCCAGTGAATATAGTCCTAACCGACTCAATCTCTCCTCATACGACAGTCCGACCACCCCAGGAATCAGTCTGGTAAAATTCTACTGCACTCCCTCTGTAGCAAGAACAGCCTTCCTCAGATAAGGAGACCAAAACTGCACACAATATTCCAAGTGCAGCCTCACCAAGGCCCTGCATAATTGCAGCAAAACATCCCTGCTCCTGTACTCGAATCCTGTCTCTATGAAGGCCAAAATAACATTCGCCTTTTTCTACTGCCCTGTTGTACCTGCATGCTTACCTTCAGTGACTGGTGTACGAGAACACCCAGGTCTCGCTGCATATTACTCTCCCTCAGTTTATAGCCGTTCAGATAATATTTTTCCTTCCTGTTTTTGCTAGTAAAGTGGATAACTTCAGATTTACCCACATTATACTGCATCTGCCATGCATTTGCCCACTCACTCAACTTGTCCAAATCACGCGGAAGCCTCTCTGCATCCCCCTCACAACTCACCCTCACACCCAATTTTGGATCATCTGCAAATCTGGAGATATTACATTTAGTTTCCTCATCTAAATCATTAATATATATTGTGAATAACTGGGGTCCTAGCTCCGATCCCTGCGGTACCCCACTAGTCACTGCCTGCCATTCAGAAAAAGATCTGTATGTTCCAATGCTTTGTTTCCTGTCTGCCAACCAATTTTCTATCC
The DNA here is from genome assembly GCF_036365525.1 of Heterodontus francisci. Classification (NCBI taxonomy): domain Eukaryota; kingdom Metazoa; phylum Chordata; class Chondrichthyes; order Heterodontiformes; family Heterodontidae; genus Heterodontus; species Heterodontus francisci. Next base: position 127,262 of record NW_027140656.1, read on the forward strand.
ATCGCAAATACACTACCCCCAATCCCAAGCTCGTTAATTTTACACGCTAAACCCTTACGTGGAACTTTGGCGAGAGCCTTCTGAAAGTGTAAATAAACCACATCCACTGGCTCCACCTCATCAACTCTACTAGTTACATCCTCGAAGAATTCTCGTAGATTTATCAAGCATGATTTTCCTTTCATAAATCCATGCTGACTCTGTCCGATTCCACCACTGTTCTCCAAGTGCTCTGCTGCAAAATCTTTGATAATGGACTCCAGGATTTCCCCCACGACCGATGTCAGGCTGACTGGTCTACAATTTCCTGCTTTCTCTCTACTCCCTTTTTGAATAGTGGGGTAACATTAGCTACCTTCCAATCTGTAGGAACTGTTCCGGAGACCATAGAATCTTGGAAGATGACCACCAATGCATCCACTATTTCTAGGGCCACTTCCTTAAGTACTCAGGGATGTAAATTACTAGGCCCTGGGGATTTATCGGCCTTCAATACCATCAACTTCCCCAACACCATTTCTCTACTAATACTGATATCTTTCAGTTCCTCTCTCTCACTAAATCCTGTATTCAATAACATTTCTGGTATGATATTGGCGTCCTCCTTTGTGAAGACAGAACAAAAGTCTGCATTTAGTTGGTCAGCCGTTTCTTTGTTTCCCATAATAAATTTCCCTGTTTCTGACTGTTACGGACCTTCATTTGTCTTCGCCAATCTTTTCCTCTTCACATACCTATAGATTCGTGTACAGTCAGTTTTTATGTTCCCCGCAAGCTTACTCTCGTGCTCCATTTTCCCCTTCTCAATCAATCCCTTGGTGCTCCTTTGCTGAATTTTAAACTGCTCCCAATCCTCAGGTCTGTTGTTTTTCCAGGCAAATTTATATGCCTCTTCCTTGGATCTAATGCTGTCTCTAATTTACCTTGTGAGCCATGATTTGGCTACCTTTTCCGTTTTACTTTTGTGCCAGACAGGGATAAACAATTGTTGCAGTTTATCCATGCGCTCTTTGAATGTTTGCCATTGCCTATCCAGGGTCATCTCTTTAAGTAACGTTTCCCAATGTATCATCAACGACTCATGCCTCATACTTTCGTAGCTTACTTTATTAAGATTCACAACCCGAGTCTCAGATTCAACCAGGACACTCTCCATCGTGATGAAGAATTCTATCATATTATGGTCGTTCATCCCCAAGGGATCTCGCACATCTAGATTGTTAATTATTCCTCTCTCATTACACAATAACCAGTCTAGGATGGCCTGTTCTCCAGTTGGTTGCTCAAAGGATTGGTCCTGAAAACCATCCCGTATATTCTACAGGAATTCCTCCACAATGTATTGTGACCAATTTGATTTGCCCAATCTATATGCAGATTCAAGAAACCCATAATTACAGATGTTCCTTTATCGCATGCGTCTCTAATTTCCTGTTCATTGCCATTCCCAAATTCAGCACTACAGTCTGGGGGTCTATATACAAACCCCACTAACGTTTTCTACCCCTTAGTGTTTCTCAGCTCTCCCCATACATATTCGGCATCGTCAGAGCTAATATCCTACATCACTATTGCGTTAATTTCCTCTTTAACCAGCAATGAAACTCCACCGGGGTTGGAGATAAGCCGTTTTACTGATAGTGTGAATATTTGGTCAGAAGCTCATCTCAAGACATCTCAGGGTTAACTATGTAACTAAGTCTGTGAACAGTTTGGCTTCGTCCCAAGCATTTACAAAGGAGAGGGATGGAGTGTGTAACTAGGAAATGTTTGGAGCAGAGACAGAAAACAATGGCTTCAATCTTCTCAATATTTAATTGACATTGCAGATGTGTGAGGTAATACATTTTGAAAAGATGAATGAGGAGAGACAATACAAGTTAAATGGTCCAACTATAAAGATGGTGAAATAACAGAGACACCTGGGGTGTTTTTCCACAAATCTTTGAAGGTGGCAGGAAAGGTTATCTTGACAGTTAATAAATGTATGGGATCCTAGGGTTTATAAATAGAGGCAAAAAGAACAAAAGCAAGGACATTATGTGAAACATATATAAAATACTATTTCAGCTCCACCTGGAGTCTTGTGTCGAATACTGGGAACCACACTTTCGGTAGGACATGAAGCCTTCGGAGAGGGTACAGAACTGTTTTACTAGAATTTGTCAAGGCATGAGGGATGACAGTTATGTAGCTGGGGTTGTTCTGCTTAGAGCAAAGAACTTTCAGAGGACATTTGATTGAGGTGTTTAACATTAGGAAGAATTTAGATAAATTAAATATAGAGAAACTATTTCCAATGTCCAAGAGACACAGATTTAACGCGATTGGTAAAAGAAGCAGACATGAGGATTTTTGTTTCTGAGTGGTTTGGATTTGGAATGCACTGTCTGATAGACTGATGGATACAGATTCAATAGTAGATCCCAAAAGAGAATTGGATAAATATCTGAAGGAGAAAAAATGCAAGGATATAGTGAAAGAGCCAGGGAGTGGGACTAACTGGATTGCTCTTTGAAAGGGCCAGCACAGACTTGATGGGTCGAATGACCGCATTCAGTTTGTGCTATTCTATCATTCTATGATGGTTCCCACCTGGACTTTCACAATATTCCTCTCCTTTCACAAGGAATTCGATAAAGTACCACATAAAAGCCATGTTACCGAATTAGAAACACATGGGATAAAAGGACCAATATCAGCCGTGGTTCAGTTTGTAGCTCTCTCCCCTTTCAGTCACAAGCTTCCAGGATCAAGTGTCACTGCAGGACTTGATCACAAGAATCAATGCTGACATTGCAGTGCAGTACTGAGGGTATGTTGCACTGTCAGAGGTGCAGTCTATCGAATGAAACTTTAAACCAAGTTGCAGTCTGTCCTCTCAGGTGGATGTTAAAGATCCCATCGCACTATGTAGAAGCAGAGTAGGGGAATTATTCCCGGTGTCCTGGTCAAAATGTTTCCTTCAATCAACATCACAAAAACAGATCTGATCATTATCACATTGCTGCTTGTGGGATCTTGCTGTGCAGAAATTGTCTGCTTGTTTCCTACATGACAAGAGTGACTTCGCTTTAATAAGTATTCATTGGTTGTAAATCACTTTGGAACATGCAGTGGTCACGAAAGGCGTTTCATAAATGGAAGTCTGTTCTTTTATTTTCAATGTCAGCATGCGGGAAATTAGCTCAGTGACAGAAAGTAGAGAATAGTGGAGAATGGTTGTTGTTCAGTCTGGAGGGAAGTACACAGTGGGGTTCCCCAGGGTCACTGTTGCTGCATGTTAATGCAATGGGTTTGTGTACAGAGGTGATAATGAGAAATATTTCAGATGGCAGGAAAGGCAGAAATGTTAATAAGCAATGAGAAGGATAGTAACACACTTCAGGAGGACAGAGACTGACTGGTGAAATGGGCAGGCGGATGGCAAATATTAGTTAACGCAGTGAAGTGTGAAGTGAGACATTTGGGTAGGAAGTGCAAGGGAAGGCAACAGAAACAAATTGGTATTGTTTAAATGAGGAGACAGGAACAGAGAGACTTGGTGTGTATTCAGACAGATCTTTGAAGGCCGCACGAAAAGTTGACAAGTTTATGTCTGATATAACAGACATCAGGTAGAAAATACTATTGAGAAGCAGGCTGAATATTCAAGGTCCAGAGGGGAAGTGAAAAAGCAAATAAGTGAAGCAAAGAGTGAGCATGAAAAGAGGCGATCATTGAAGGAAATCCCAAAGTTTTCTATCGGCATCGAAATAGTAAAAGGGTAGTAAAAGGAACAATGGGGCCGACTCAGGACCATAAAGGGGATTTGCACATGGAGGCAGAGGATATAGCTGAGGTAATAAATGAATAATTTCCACCTGTCTTTACCAAGGAAGAAGATATGGAATCCTTTCCTTTATTAGCCGAGGTATAGAATATACGAGCAGGGAGGTTATGCCAGAATTGTATAACTCATTGGTTAGGACACAACTTGAGTACTGTGTGCAGTTCTGCTCACCTCATTACAGAAAGGATGTAGTTGCACCAGAGAGGGTACACAGAAGATTTATGAGGATGTTGCCAGGACTGGAAAAATGCAGCTATGAGGAAAGATTGGATAGGCTGGGATTGTTCTCCTTGGAATAGAGAAGGCTGAGGGGAAATCTGATTGAAATGTACAAAACTGGGAGGGGCCTGGATAGAGTGGAGGTGACGTGTCTATTCACCTCAGCAAAGAGGTCAGTGATGAGGGGGCATGGACTTAAAGTGATTGGTAGAAAGATTAAAAGGGAGCTGCGGATTTTATTTTTCACCCAGCGGGTGGTGGGAGTCTGGAACTCACTGTCCGAAAGGGTAGTTGAGGCAGAAACCAACAACTCATTCAAAAGGTGTCTGGATATGCACCTCAAGTGCTGTAATCTATCAAATGCTGGAAGGCAGGATTAGAATGGATGGATCGTTTTTTGGACAGCATAGACACGATGGGCCAAGTGGTCTCTCTGTGTGCCATAAACTGTCTATGATTCCAAGATGCAACCCAGGCAATGTTGAAAGAGGAGATAAGTCAGACACTAGTGGGGTTTAAAATTGATAAAGAGGAAGTATTAGATAGGCTGTCTGGACTTAAATTGAATAAAGCACCAGGACCAGATGATATGCATCCAAGGATACTGAGGGAAGTAAGGGTGGAAATCGCAGAGGCACTGGACATAATTTCTCAGTCTTTCTTAGACTTGGGGGCGATGCCAGAGGACTGGAGAATTGCAAACGTTACACCCTTGTTCAAAAAAGGGTGTAAAGATAAGGCCAGCAACTGCAGGCCTGTCAGTTAAGCTTCGGTGGTGGGAAAACTTCTAGAAAGAAATAATCTTGGACAAAGCTAATAGTCACATGGACAAATGCGAGTTAATTAAACAAGCCAGCATGGATTTCTTCAGAGAACATCATGTTTAACTAATTTGCTGGAGATGTTTGAGGTGGTATCAGAGAGAGTTGATGAGGGCAATTCTGTTGATGTGGTGTACATTGACTTTTATATAACGGTCTGTTCAGTTTCAAATGAACCTGCCTCCACCATTCTCAAGCAGTGCATTCCAGACATTTAACTATTCCCTGCATGCAAAAACCTTTTGATACAATGCCACACAACAGACCTGTGAGCAAACTTGTAGCTCATGGAATAAAAGGGACATTAGCAACATGGATACGAAATTAGCTGAGTGACAGGAAACAAAGAGTAGTGGTTAATGGATGTTTTACAGGCTGGAGGAAGGTTTGCATTGGAGTCCCCCAGACATCAGTGTTGGGATCCTTGCTTTTCCTGATATATATTAAGGACCTAAACCTGGGTGTACAGGGCACAATTTCAAAGTTTGCAGCTGATACGAAAGTTGGAAGCATTGTGAACTGTGAGGAGGATAGTGTAGAACTTCAAAAGGACACACACAAGTTGGTGGAATGGGCAGACAGGTGGCAGATGAAGTTCAGTACAGAGAAATGTGAAGTGATTCATGTTGGGAGGAAGAACACGGGGAGACAATATACAATAAAGGGTACAATTCTATAGGGTATGCAGGAGCAGAGGGACCTGTGTGTATATGTGCAGAAGTTATTGAAGGCGGCAGGACAGGTTGAGAAAGTGTTTAATAAAGCATGCAGTATCCTGGGCTTTATTAATAGGGGCATAGAGTACAAGAGCAAGGAAGTTATGTTGAACTTATATAACACACTATTTCAGCCTCAGCTGTGGCATTGCGTCCAGTTCTGGGTGCCACACTTGAGGAAAGACGTGAGGGCATTGGAGAGAATACAGAAAATATTCACGTGAATGATTCCCGGGATGAGGATTTTCAGTTATGAAGATAGGCTGGAGAAGTTAGGACTGTTTTCCTCGGAGAAGGCTGAGAGATGCTTTCGTAGAGGTTTCAAAAATCATGAGGTGTCTGGACAGAGGAGATAGAGAGAAACAGTTCCCACTCGTGAAAGGATCGAGAACGAAAGTGCCCAGATTTAAAGTCATGGGTAAAAGAAGCCAAGACGACCTGAGGAAAATATTTTTTCACACAGTGATTGGTTAGAGTCTGGAATGCACTGCCTGAGAGTGTGGTGGAGGCAGGTTCAATTGAAGCTGAATAGACTGTTATATGAGAAGGAAGAATGTGTAGGGTTACAGGGAGAATGCAGGGAACGGCATTAGGTGAATTGTTCATTCGGAGAGCTAGTGCAGACGCGAAATGCTGAATCGGTTGGTGATGGAAAGAAAATGGAAATGAACTCAGCTCAGGTTTGAATAAAAGTGGGCAGAACCCGGTCCTCCTCCCTCTTTACAGAGCTTTCCCTTTCTGCAGCCTCTGCTCCATTTGTTGGTCACGTTACAGATCAAGGTACATTGTAACTACAGTCAAGAACAAAGAACAAAGAACAGTGCAGCACAGGAACATGCCATTCGGCCCTCCAAGCCTGCGCCGATCTTGATGCCTGCCTAAACTAACACCTTCTGCACTTACGGGGCCCATATCCCTCTATTCCCTTCCTATTCATATAGTTGTCAAGATGTCTCTTAAACGTCGCTATGGTATCTGCTTCCACCACCTCCCCCGGCAGCAAGTTCCAGGCACTCACCACCCTCTGTGTAAAAAACCTGCCTCGCACATCCCCTCTAAACTTTGCCCCTCGCAGCTGAAACCTTTGTCCCCTAGTAACTGACTCTTCCACCCTGGGAAAAAGCTTTTGACTATCCACTCTGTCCATGCCGCTCATAACTTTGTAAACCTCTATCATGTCACCCCTCCACCTCCGTCGTTCCTGTGAAAACAATCCGAGTTTATCCAACCTCTCCTCATAGCTAATGCCCTCCAGACCAGGCAACATCCTGGTGAACCTCCTCTGTCCCCTCTCCAAAGCCTCCACATCCTTCTGGTAGTGTGGCGACCAGAATTGCACACAATATTCCAAGTGTGGCCTAACTAACGTTCTGCACAGCTGCAACATGACTTGGCAATTTTTATACTCTGTGCCTCATCCGATGAAGGCAAGCATGCCGTATGCCTTCTTGACTACCTTATCCACCTGTGTTGCTACTTTCAGTGACCTGTGGACCTGTACGCCCAGATCCCTCTGCCTGTGTATACTCCTCAGGGTTCTGCCATTTACTGTATACCTCCCACCTGCATTAGACCTTCCAAAATGCATTACCTCACATTTTTCCGGATTAAACTCCATCTGCCATTTCTCTGCCCAAGTCTCCAACCGATCTATATCCTGCTGCATCCTCTGATAATCCTCATCACTGTCCGCCACTCCACCAACCTTTGTGTCATTCGCAAACTTACTAATCAGACCAGCTACATTTTCCTCCAAATCATTTATATATACTACAAACATCAAAGGTCCCAGCAGTGATCCCTGCGGAACACCACTAGTCACATCCCTCCATTCAGAAAAACGCCCATCCACTGTTATCTTCTGTCTTCTTTGACTGAGCCAGTTCTGTATCCATCTTACCAGCTCACCTCTGATCCTGTTTGACTTCACCTTTGGTACCAGTCTGCCATGCGGGACCTTGTCAAAGGCTTTAGTAAAGTCCATACAGGTAACATCCACTGCCCTTCCTTCATCAATCATCTTCGTCACTTCCTCAAAAAACTCAATCAAAATAGTAAGACACGACCCCCCCTTTACAAAACCATGCTGTCTCTCGCTAATAAGTTCGTTTGTTTCCAAATGGGAGTAAATCATGTCCGGAATAATCCTCTCTAATAATTTCCCAACCACTGACGTAAGGCTCACCGGCCTATAATTTCGTGGATTATCCTTGCCAACCTTCTTCAACAAAGGAACAACATTGGCTATTCTCCAGTCCTCTGGGACCTCACCTGTAGCCAATGAGGATGCAAAGATTTCTGTCAAGGCCCCAGCAATTTCTTCCCTTGCCTCCCTCAGTATTTTAGGGTAGATCCCATCAGGCCCTGGAGTCGTATCTACCTTAATGCTTTGCAAGACACCCAACACCTCCTCCTTATTGTTAATGAAATGACTGAGACTATCTGCACTCCCTTCCCTAGGCTCATCATCCACCAAGTCCTTCACTTTGGTGAATACTGATGCAAAGTACTCATTTAGCACCTCGCCCATTTCCTCTGGCTCCACGCATTGATTCCCATCTCTGTCCTTGAGTGGGCCAACCCTTTCCCTGGTTACACTCTTGCTCTTTATATATGGATAAAAAGCCTTGGGATTTTCCTTAATCCTGTTTGCCAATGACTTTTCATGACCCCTTTTAGCCCTCCTAACTCCTTGCTTAAGTTCCTTCCTCCTGTCTTTATATTCCTCAAGTGCTTCGTCTGTTCCTAGCCTTCCAGCCCTTACAAATGCTTCCTTTTTCTTTTTGACTAGGCTCACAATATCCCGTGTTATCCAAGCTTCCCGAAACTTGCCAATCTTGTCTTTTTTCCAGAACATGCCGGTCCTGGATTCTAATCAGCTGACGTTTGAAAGACTCCCACATGTCAGATGTTGATTTACCCTCAAACAGCCGCCCCCAATCTAAATTATTCCGTTCCTGCCTAATATTGTTATAATTAGCCATCCCCCAATTTAGCACCTTCACCCGAGGACTAGACTTATCCTTATCCACAAGTACCTTAAAACTTATGGAATTATGGTCACTGTTCCCGAAATGCTCCCCCACTGAAACTTCGACCACCTTGCCGGGCTCATTCCACAATACCAGGCCCAGTATGGTCCCATCCCTAGTTGGACTATCTGCATACTGTTTCAAGAAGCCCTCCTGGAGGCTTCTCAGAAGTTCTGCCCCATCCAAGCCGCACAAAGCGAATCCCAGTCAATATAGGGGAAGTTATAATCACCCACCACTACAACCCTGTTACCTTTACATCTTTCCAAAATCTGTCTACATATCTTCTCCTCTCCCTCCCGCTGGCTGCTGGGAGGCCTGTAGTAAACCCCCAACATCGTGACTGCACCCTTCCTATTCCTGAGCTCCACCCATATTGCCTCGCTGCATGACCCCTCTGAGGTGTCCTCCCGCAGTACAGCTGTGATATTCTCCTGAACCAGTAATGCAACTCCCCCACCCCTTTTACATCCCCCTCTATCCCGCCTGAAGCTTCTAAAACCTGCATCATTTAGCTGCCAATCCTGCCCTTCCCTCAACCAAGTCCCTGCAATAGCAAAAACATCATATTTCCAAGTACTAATCCAAGTTCTAAGTTCATCTGCCTTGCCTGTTATACTTCTCGCATTGAAACAAATGCACTTCAGACCACCAGTCCCGCTGTGCTCAGAAACATCTCCCTGCCTGCTCTTCCTCTTCTTCCGACTGGCCTTATTTACTATGTCCTCCTCATTTATTTCACTAGCTGTCCTACTGCTGTGGTCCCCCCCCTCACTGCCACACTAGTTTAAACCCTCCAGAGTGATGCTCGCAAACCTTGCAGCCAGGATATTAGTGCCCTTTCAGTTTATATGCAACCCGTCCTTCTTGTACAGGTCCCATCTGTCCCTGAAGAGATCCCAATTGTCCAGATATCTGAAACCCTCCCTCATGCACCAGCTGCTCAGCCACGTGTTTAGCTGCACTATCTTCCTATTTCTAGAATCACTAGCACGTAGCACTGGGAGGAATCCAGCGATTACAACCCTCGAGCTCTTGTTTTGTAACTTACTGCCTAACTTCCTAAACTCCCCCTGTAGGACCTCATCACTCTTCCTGCCTATGTCATTGCTACCGATGTGTACCACAACCTCTGGCTGTTCACCCTCCCCCTTCATAGTTCCCCCTGTCCGTTCAGAGATATCCTTGACCCTGAAACCCGGGAGGCAACATACCATCCTGTAGTCTCTTTCACGTCCAAAGAAGCGCCTAACTGTGCCCATAACTATAGAGTCCCCTATAACTATTGCTCTTCTGCGCTTTGTACCTCCCTGCTGAACAACAGTGCCAGCCGTGGTGCCACTGCTCTGGCTGCTGCTGTTTTCCCCTGATAGGCCATACTTCGTCCAGAGTTGGGTCACCAAATCCTCTGTCCTCCCTGAATGCCTGCAGCAGCTCACAACACAACCTCCAACAAACCATCCACAGCACCTCCACTAACTTTACAATAATAGAAGTAAGTCAAAAGCCTGTAAGTAAACCTGTAAGTTGGATGCCTGGTCCTTTTAAATAATACTAGAGGTGGTTCCTCATGTTGCTGAATGTATGTTCAGCTGAGAGTAACTAACACAGGCGGTCAGTGGACATGTACAGACCAAGTTTCAAAGACGTACATCAATGCTGCCGGTATGGTACATTGACATCACATTCAAAACCATCCTCAGAGCAACAATACATACATGGTACGATTGAGCTAGAGCCCTGCCCAGCATGGGGCACTTTGCACGCCGCACTAGAAGTGCCTGGCTGTGCAGTTCACATCTCTCTATGGATCCCAGCTTCTGTACCGTCAGCACCAGTAGTGCTGTACAGTCTAAAATAGTGGCTCGGGACAGATACAGTGGGAAAGGAATTCACTTCAGAAGGAGAAATGAGAAAAGATTGAAGTCAAAACATTTTCAGGAATATGAGAATGGGCAGGAGAGTGGGCTAATTGGAGGGGTGAGGCCATGGAGGGATTCAAACACAAGAATGTCTATATTAAAATTAAGGTGCTGCCAGACCGGGAGCCAATGTAGATCAGTGAGCACAGGGGTGATGGGTGATCAGGATTTGGTGTGAGTTAGGATACAGGCAGCAGAAATCTGGATGGTCTGTGGTTTATCGAGGTTTATAACTGGGAGGGTGACCAGGATAGAATTGGAATAGTCAAGTGTGGATTTAACAAAGGTACAGGTGAGGGTTTATGGAGCAGATTGGCTGAGACAGAGGTGGAGGTGGGGGATATGACAGAGGTGGTCGTAGACAGGGTTGGTACTGGAGAGAATATGGAGATGGACTCAGCTCAGTTTTAAATAGAACACACCGATTGCAAACAGTCAGGTTCAGCCTCAGATATTGGGCAGGGTGGTGTATTTGTTTCACAGATAGGGGATGGAGTTTGTGATGGAGACCAATGACACTGGCTTCAGTCTTCCCAAAATTTACATAACAGAACAGTATTTCAGTGAAACGGGGTTTACAGATGCCCTACCGGGAAGTAGAGACAGCAACAGCAGTAAAGATGAGAGAACAAATGTCAAGAAATCCAATAAAGTTGGCAATGGTTTATCGAGCTAATAGCTGGACATATTCACCAGGAATACAACGGCAGCAAAAAGTGCAGAGTAAATTATAGGAGCAGTAATGCTGTTAAACTTGGTTTATAGAATTAATAGCTAGATAGAGAGACTTACCAGGGACACCAACAATAGCCAGGATGGGATAGTAAATGTATTGAATAATCTTCAGTGCGAGATGTATACGAGAGTTTAATGAGTAAAAATCATAATATGTAGAAAGGTAGTAAAGATCCGAGGATAAACTCCTGTCCATTGTTGTAACATTCCAATCTATTGTTCTCAGATTCTGACCCATTGCTGCAACATTCCAATCTATTGTTCTCAGATTCTGACCCATTGCTGCAACATTCCAATCCATTGTTCTCAGATTCTGACCCATTGTTGTTACATTCAAGTCATTTGTTCTCAGATTCTGACCCATTGTTGTAACATTCCAATCTATTGTTCTCAGATTCTGACCCATTGTTGTAACATTCCAATCTATTGTTCTCAGATTCTGACCCATTGTTGTAACATTCCAATCTGTTGTTCTCAGATTCTGACCCATTGTTGTAACATTCCAATCTGTTGTTCTCTGATTCTGACCAAGTGTTGTTACATTCCAGTCTTTTGTTCTCAGATTCTGATCTATCCTTTCTCTCTCTCTGGAGCCGCTGATCTCTGTTGTGCCAGGGCTGATGTTCCGGCTGAAACTATGGGACAACACATGGCAGCCCCTTATTAATAGAAGATGGAAAACTTCCAGTGACACAATTAGGGTCCATGGAGACTGACATTAATTACAGTCACTGAACAAACAGATTCAGTTAACCCTTTTCAATCCAACAATTTTTGTACCACAATAAAGTAGATCATTTACCCAGTCTGGATGGGATGCATGTGGGTTGCTGAGGGATGGAATGGTGGAAGTAGCAGAGGCACTGGCCAGCATATTCCAATCCCTCTTGTACATGGGAGTGATGACGTAATTTCACTGGCTCACCACTCTCTGGGTGAAGAAATGTTTCCTCATTTCAGTCCTGAAAAGTTTACCCCGTATCCTTCGACTATGACCACTGGTTCTGGACTCCCCCACCATCGGGAACATCCTTCCTGCAACTACCCTGTCAAGTCCTGTTAGAATTTTAGAGCTTTCTATGAGATACCTCTTCACTCTTCTGAACTCCAGCGAATATAATCCTAACTCTCCTCATACGTCAGTCCCGGCATCCCAGGAATCAGTCTGATAAACCTTCATTGCACTCTCGCTATAGCAGGAACATCCTTTCTCGGAGAAGGAGACCAAAACTGCACACAATATTCCAAGTGCGGCCTGACCAACGCTCTGTATAACTGCAGCAAGACATCCCTGCTCCTGTACTCGAATCCTGTCTCCATGAAGGACAACATAACAATCGCCTTTTTCTACCGCCTGTTGCACCTGCATGCTTACCTTCAGTGACTGGTGTACGAGAACACCCAGGTCTCGTTGCATATTCCCCTCTCTCAGTTTATCGCCGTTCAGATAATAATCTGCCTTCCTGTTTTTGCTACCAAAGTGGATAACCTCTCATTTATTCACATTATACTGCATCTGCCATGCAATAGCCCACTCACTGAACTTGTCCAAATCACCCTGAAGCCACTCTGCATCCTCCTCACATCTCACCCTCCCACCCAGTTTTGTGTCTTCTGAAAATTTGGAGATATCACATTTAGTTCCCTCATCTAAATCATTAATATGGAGTGTGAATAGTTGGGGTCCTAGCACCGATCCCTGTGGTATCCCACTAATCACTGCCTGCCATTTGGAAAAAGATCCGTTTATCACTACTCTTTTTTTCCATCTGCCAACCAATGTTCTATCTATCGCAATACACTACCACTAATCCCATGCGCTTTAATTTTACTCACTGATCTCTTATGTGGGACTTTGTCGAAAGCCTTCTGAAAGTCCAAATAAACCACATTCTCTGGCTCCCCATCATCAACTCTGTTAGTTACATATTCGAAGAATTCTAATAGATTTATCAAGCATGATTTCCCTTTCGTAAATCCATGCTGACTCTATCCGATTCTAACACTGTTCTCCAAGTGCTCTGCCATAAAAACTTTGATAATGGACTCCAGAATTTTCCCCACTACCGACGTCAGGCTGACTTGTCTATAATGCCCTGCTTTATTTCTACCTCCCTTTTTAAATGGTGGGGTTACATTAGCTGCCCACCAATCAGCTGGAACTGTTCCAAAGTCGATAGAATCTTGAAAGATGACCCTTCGGCCCACTGCGTCCATGCCGACCATAATGCCGATCTATACTGATTCCACGTGCCTGCATTAATTCCATATCCGTCTATGCTTTGCTCATTCAAATACCTGTCCAGATGACTCTTAAATGTGGCTACTGTTCCTGCCTCCACCACCTCCTCTGGCAGCTCATTCCAGATACGCAATATTCTTTGTGTGAAAAAATTACCCTTTTAATCCCCATTAAACCTCCTCCCTTTCATCTTAAATCTATGCCCTCTAGTTGAAGTCACCCCTACCATGGGAAACTGACTCTGGCTACCTGCTCAGTCTATGCCTCTCATAATTTTATATACCTCCATCATGTCCCCTCTCAGCAGTCTTTGCTCCAGGGAAAGCAGACCCCGCCCACCCAATCTCTCTTTATAACTCAAGCCCTCCAAACTAGGCAACATCCTTATGAATCTTTTCTGTACCCTCTCTAGCTTAATCACATCTTTCCTGTAGTGCGGTGACCAGAACTGCACACTGTACTCCAAATGCGGAATAACCAATGTTATGTACAACTGTAATATGACGTCCCAACTCTTGTACTCCATGCCGCATTTGATGAAGACAAGCATGCCATACACCTTCTTCACCACCCAGTCTACCTGTGTTGCCACAATCAGGGAACTATGCACAAGGTCTCTCTGCTCAACAACACTCCCCAGGCCCTGTCATTCACTGTATATGTACTGCACCGGTTTAACTTCCCAAAATGCATCACTTCGCACTTGTCTGCATTAAATTCCATTTGCCAATCCCTTGCCCACTTTCCAAGTTTATCTATATCCTGTTGTAACCTTACACAACCTTCTTCACTTTCTACTATCCCATCAATTTTTGTATCATCTGCAAACTTACCAATCATGCCCCCTACATTCATATCCAAGTCATTAATATATATGACAAACAAGAGAGGACCCAGAACCGATCCCTGTGGCACACCACTGGTCACCAGCCTCCAATCTGAAAAACAACCCTCCACTACCATCCGATCACCAAGCCAATTTTGTATCCAATTGGCTAGCACATCCTGGATCCCATGTGTTTGAACCTTCTGGACCAGCCGACCATGCGGGACCTTGTCAAAGGCCTTGCTAAAGTCCATGTAGACAACGTCCTTCGCCCTGCCCCCATCAATCCTCTTGGTCACCTCCTCAAAAAACTCAATCAAATTCCTGAGGCATGATTCCCATGCACAAAGCCATGCTGACTATCCCTAATCAGACGTTGCCTTTCCAGATGCATATAAACCCTATCTGTCAGAATCCCTTCCAATAACTTTCCCATCACTGATGGAAGGCTCACCGGCCTGTAGTTCCCTGGCTTATCACTGCTGCCCTTATTAAATAAAGGCACAACATTAGCTATCCTCCAGTCTTCCGGTACCTCACCCATGGCTAACGATAATGCACAAATCTCTGCTCGGGCTCCAGGAATATCCTCCCTTTCTTCCCATAGCATCCTAGGATACACCTGGTCAGGCCCTGGGGATTTATCTACCTTAATGCGCTTCAAAACCTCCAACACCGCCTCCTTTGTAATGTTGATATGCTCCAGGATATCACTGTTCCCTCCCTTGAACTCACTAGCTTCCATGTTGTCTCCATGGTAAATAAAGACGAGAAGTATTCATTTAAGACCTCGCCCATTTCGCGTGGCTGCACACGTAGATTACCACACTGATCCTTAAGGGGACCGACTCTCTTCCTAGCTACCCTTTTACTCTTAATATACTTATAGAATATTTTAGGATTCTCCATTATCCTATCTGCCAGCGAAATCTCGTGGCCCCTTTTCTCCCTCCTAATTTCTTTCTTGAGTGCACTCCTACATCCACTCTATTCCTGGAGGGACTCGTTTGATCCCCGCTGCCTATACCTGACATATGCCTCCTTCTTTGTCCTGACCAGACCCTCAACATCCCTCATCAAACAAGGTTCCCTAAACTTGCCAGTCTTGCCCTTCCATCTAACAGGAATATGCCGGCCCATAACTCTTCCTATCTCACTTTTAAAAGCCTCCCACTTGCCAGACGTCCCTTTACCTGTACACAGTCCTTTCATTCAACTTTTGAGAGTTCCTGTCTGATGCTATCAAAATTAACCTTCCTCCAATTTAGGACTTCATTCTGAGAACCAGTCTTATCCTCTTCCATAACTATCTTGAAGCTAATAGAGTTATGGTCACTGGTTCCAAAGTGCTCCCTCACTAACACATCATCCACCTGCCCATCCTCATTTCCAAAGAGGAGGTCGAGTGTAGCCTTTTCTCTCATAGGGCCATCCATATACTGTTTCATAAAACTATCCTGGACACACTTAACAAATTCTTGCCCATCTGATCCCTTAGCACCAAGGCAGTCCCAGTCAATATTAGGAAAGTTAAAATCACTTACTATTACAACCCTATAATTCCTACACCTACATGTGATTTCCCTGCATATATGCTCCTCCAATTCCCTCTGACTATTGGGGGGCCGATAGTGTAATCCCATCAAAGAGATCACCACTTGCTTATTTCTAAGCTCCACTCATTTGGCCTCACTGGACGTTCCCCGCGGGATATCCTCTCTAACTACTGCCGTGATGTGCTCCCTAATCAATTGTGCAACTCCCCATCCTCTCTTCCCTCCAACTGAAGCATCGGGACACCATAACATTGAGCCGCCAGTCTTGCCTATCCCTCAACCACGTTTCTGTAATAGCTATAATATCACAATCCCATGTACTGATCCATTCTCTGAGTTCATCTGCCTTAGCTGTAAGGCCTCTTGCATTAAAGTAGTTTAGTTTAGAGATACAGCACTGAAACAGGCCCTTCGGCCCACCGAGTCTATGCCGACCATCAACCACACATTCATACTAATCCTACACTAATCCCATATTCCTATTACATCCCGACCTGTCCCTATATATTTCCCTACCACCTACCTATACTAGGGGCAATTTATAATGGCCAATTAACCTATCAACGTGCAAGTCTTTGGCATGTGGGAGGAAACCGGAGCACCCGGAGGAAACCCACGCAGACACAGGGAGAACTTGCAAACTCCGCACAGGCAGTACCCAGAATTGAACCCGGGTCCCTGGAGCTGTGAGGCTGCGGTGCTACCCACTTGCAGTTTAGTCGACCAGACCTTCCACGCTCCCTGTCAGGCCACTGCCAGGCCCGCCTACTGGACTTGCTTGCATTAACCTCTACATTTACCTTAACTATGTCATCGGAGAGACTACTACTTTGAGTCCCACCTCTCTGCAAGACTAGTTTAAACCCTCCCGAGTCGTACTAACAAACCTCCCCGCAAGGATATTGGTCCCCTTCCAGTTTAGATGCAATCCGACCCTCTTCACCAGGTCACCTCTGCACCAGAAGAGATCCCAATGATCCAATTAGCTGAAGCCCTCCCGCCTACACCAGCTCTTCAGCCACACTTTCATTTCCTTAATCCTCCTATTCCTATCCTCACTAGCACGTGGCACAGGGAGTAATCCTGAGATTCTTCTTCCTCTTTGTCTTTGGCCTCCTTACCTCGAGAGACAATGGGTAAGCTCCTGGAGGTGGTCAGTGGTTTGTGAAGCAGCGCCTGGAGTGGCTAAAAAGGCCAATTCTCGAGTGACAGGCTCTCCCACAGGTGCTGCAGAAAAATTTGTCTGTCGGGGCTGTTACATAGTTGGCTCTCCCCTTGCGCTTCTACCTTTTTTCCTGCCAACTGTGAAGTCTCTTCGACTCGCCACATTTTAGCGCCTCCTTTATGGCTGCCCACCAGCTCTGGCGATCGCTGGCAACTGACTCCCACGACTTGTGATCAATGTCACAGGACTTTATGTCGCATTTGCAGACGTCTTTAAAGCAGAGACATGGACGGCCGGTGGGTCTAATACCAGTGGCGAGCTCGCTGTACAAAGTGTCTTTGGGGATCCTGCCATCTTCCATGCGGCTCACATGGCCAAACCATCTCAAGTGCCGCTGACTCAGTAGTGTGTATAAGCTGGGGATGTTGGCCGCCTCGAGGACTTCTGTGTTGGAGATACGGTCCTGCCACCTGATGCCAAGTATTCTCCGGAGGCAGTGAAGATGGACTGAATTGAGACGTCGCTCTTGGCTAACATACGTTGTCCAGGCCTCGCTGCCATAGAGCAAGGTACTGAGGACACAGGCTTGATATACTCGGACTTTTGTGTTCCTTGTCAGTGCGCCATTTTGCCACACTCTCTTGGCCAGTTTGGACATAGCAGTGGAAGCCTTTCCCGTGCGCTTGTTGATTTCTGCATCTAGAGACAGGTAACTGGTGACAGTTGAGCCTAGGTAGGTGAACTCTTGAACCACTTCCAGAGCGTGGCCGCCGATATTGATGGATGGAGGATTTCTGACATCCTGTCCCATGATGTTCATTTTCTTGAGGCTGATGGTTAGGCCAAATCCTGAGATTACCCCTAGAGGTTCTACTTTTTAACCTTCTGCCTAACTCCCTATATTCACTTTGCAGGACCTTATCTCTCTTCCTGTCTATGTCGTTAGCACCAATATGGACCACGACCTCTGGCTGCTCACTCTCTCCTTTCAGAATTTCCTGCAGACACTCCGAGACATCCTTGACCCTCGCAGCAGAGAGGCAACATACCATCCTGGTGCCTCTTTTGCGGCCACAGAAACGCCTACCTGCACCCCTTACGATAGAATTTCCTATCACGATAGCTCTTACACACCTTTTCGTGTCCTGCTGTGCGGCAGAGCCCTCTGTGGTCCCATGGGCCTGGCTGTTGCTGCTTTCCCTTGGGAGGTCATCCCCCCCAACAGTATCCAAAGCGGTCTATCTGTTTGAGAGGTGGTGGCCACAAGGGACTCCTGCACTACCTGCCTGTGCCTACTACTCTGTCTGGTGGTCACACATCCCTTTTCTGCCTGTGCAGCTATTATCTGCGGTGTGACCACCTCGCTAAACATGTGATCCACGACTTCCTCAGCATTATGGATGCTCCACAGTGAATTCTCCTGCAGCTCCATCTCCATAATGCGGGTCGCCAGTAGTTGCAGATGGACCCACTTCCTGCACACATGCTCACTAGCGACACTGGAAGCATCCCTGATTTCCCACAAAGGGCAGGAGGAGCAGATCACGGGGCTGAGCTCTCCTGTCATGACCTACCCTTAGACTAATTAGTTACACCCTTAATTAAAAAAAAATACTAATTACATGAGGGGCCTTGTTCTGCCCACTTCAATCTAAGGTTCTTAATAATTAAAAAAAGAAACACTTCAGTAGTACTCACCTGATCACCAGAGTTCTTTTCCCACAAAAATAAACTTTTCACTTTTTTAAAGATATCTACATGCACTAATAGCTGCTACTCACCCAACCAATCAGCTTGCAGCTCTCCTCTGACGTCACTGTTGGCTTTCTTCATGAATAATTCTATTATATTATGGTCACTCATCCTCAAGGGATTTCACACAACTAGATTGCCAATTATTCCTCTCTCTTTACACAATACCCAGTCTGGGATGGCCTGTTCTCTAGTTGATTCCTCAACGTATTGGTCCAGAAAACTATCCCATATACACTCCAGTAATTCCTCCTCGACGTTATTGTGACAAATTTGATTTGACCAATCTATATGCAGATTAAACTCACCCATAATTACAGATGTTGCTTTATCGCATGCATCTCTAATTTCCTGTTTAAGACCATTCCCACATCACCACCACAGTTTGGGGGTCTATATATAACACCCACTCACGTTTTTTGCCCCTTAGTGTTTCCCAGCTCTACCCATACAGACTCCACATCATCAGATCTCATATCCTTCCTCACTATTGTATTACTTTCCTTTTCAACCAGAAATGCAACTCCACCGCGGGTGGAAATAAGCCATTTTACTGATGGTGTGAATATTTGGTCAGAAGCTCATCGCAAGGCATCTCAAGGTTAACTATGTAACAAAGTGTGTGAACAGTTTGGCTTTTCGTCTCAAACATTTACAAAGGAGAGGGATGGAGTATGTAGCTAGGAAATATTTGAAGCAGAGACAGAAAACAATGTCTTCAATCTTCTCAATATTTACTTGGCATTGCAGATGTGTGAGGTAATACATTTTGAAAGGAGGAATGAGGAGAGACAATACAAGTTAAATGGTATAACTATAAAGGTGGTGAAATAACAGAGACACCTGGAGTATTTGTACACAAATCTTTGTAGCCAAACCGTTAATAAATATATGGGATCCTCGGTTTTATAAATAGAGGCAAAAAAAGCAAAAGCAAGGACATTATGTGAAACATATATAAAATACTAGTTCAGCTGCACCTGAAGTCTTGTGTCGAATACTGGGAACCACACTTTAGGAAGGACATGAAGTCTTCGGAGAGGGTACAGAACTGTTTTACGAGAATTTGTGCAGGCATGAGGGATGACAGTTATGTAGCTGGGGTTGTTCTGCTTCGAGCAGAGAACTTTCAGAGGAGATTCGATTGAGCTGTTTAACATTAGGAAGGGTTTAGATAAATTAAATAAAGAGAAACTGTTTCCAATGTCCAAGGGACCGGTAATAAGAGACACAGATTTAAGGCGATTGGTAAAAGAAGCAGACATGAGGATTTTTGTTTCTGAGTGGTTTGGATTTGGGATGCACTGTCTGATAGGCTGATGGATACAGATTCAGTAGTATATCCCAAAAGGGAATTGGATAAATATCTGAAGAATAAAAAATGTTCGGATATAGTGAAAGAGTCAGGGAGTGGGACTAACTGGATTGTTCTTTGAAAGGGTTCAGCACTGACTTGATGGGCCGAATGACATCATTCAGGGCTGTGCTATTCTATGATTCTATGATTGTTCCAGCCTGTACTTTCCCAATATTCCTATCCTTTCAGCAGCTGTTTGATAAATTACCACATAACAGCCGTGTTACCAAATTAGAAACACATGGGATTAAAGGACCAATGTCAGCAGTGGCTCAGTTTGTCGCTCTCTCCCCTTTCAATCACAAGCGTCTAGGATCAAGTGTCACTGCAGGACTTGATCACAAGAATCAAGGCTGACACTGCAGTGCAGTACTGAGGGAGTGTTGCACTGTCAGAGGTGCCGCCTTATCAACGAAAAGGTAAACCAGGCCCCGTGTTGCCCACTCAGGTGGATGTAAAGATCCCATGGAATTATTTTGAAGGTCAGGGGAATTATTCCCAGTGTCCTGGTCAACATTTACCCCTCAATTCAACATCACAAAAACAGATCTGATCATGATCACACTGCTAGTTGTGGGATCTTGCTGTGCGGGAATTGACTTTGTTTTTCCTGCATTTACAAGACTGACTAAACGTTAAAAACGACTCGTTGGTTGTAAATCGCTTTGGGACATGCAGTGATCATGAAGGCGTTACATAAATGGAAGTCCTTTTTTTATTCTCAATGTCAGCATGCAGGAAATTAGGTCAGTGACAGAAAGCAGACAGTAGTAGAGAATGGTTGTTGATCAGTCTGGAGGGAAGTACACAGTGGGGTTCTGCAGGGTTACTGTTGGGATCACTGTTGCTGTATGTTAATGCAATGGGCTTGTGTACAGAGAGGATAATGTCAAAGTTTTCAGAGGGCAGGAATCTCAGAAATGTTAATAAACAGTCTGAAGGATAGTAACAGACCTCAGGAGGACAGAGACTGACTGGTGAAATGGACAGGAACATGGCAGATGTAATTTAACACAGTGAAGTGTGAAGTGAGACATTTGGGTAGGAAATATGAGGTGAAACAATATAAACTCAATGGTACCATTATAAATCGGGTGAAGGATTAGAGAGAAGTGGCGTGTACACACACAGATCTTAGAAGGTAAGATGTAGTGTCTTTGGTGTGAGAGAGAGAGATACAGAGTAATAAAACTCTGGAGGAAATGCTGATGTTTATACATCATTGGTTAGATCCCAGCTGGAGAATTGTGTCCAATTCTGATCACCACGGTTTGGTAAGGATGTCAAGGACTCAGTGAAGATACTGAGGTGATTTTCTGGAATGGTACCAGGGATCTGGGAATTCATTTACGTTGAGAAATTTGAAAAGCTGGGATTGTTCGCTTTAGAGCACTGATGGGTAAGGGGAGATTTAATATGGAATTCAAAATCATGAGGGGTTTTGATAGGGTAATTAATGTGAAACTGTTTCCAGTGTCAGAAAGTGCAGTATTAAGAAGACACAGATTGAAGGTAATTGACAAAGAACCAGAGGTGAAATGAGGAGAATTTTCTTCCACAGCAAGTTGTTTTGATCTGGAATTCATTGCCTGAAAACATGATGGAAGCAGATTCAATAATATCTTTCAGCCTCTCACACTGCTCAATGTACCACACCCCCATCACTCACCCATCAGCTGTCCCTAACACTCAGGACTCACACATAACATTCACATACTCCACCTCACCCTCACACACCTTCCACTGATACCAGCCTCACACCCACATCTCACTGTCTCCACATACCACCAGCTAATGAGCTATGGAAGGCACATCACACAAACACTGTGAAACACAATTACTGATATTCCACCCCCTCTCTGACAGGACAAGGTAGCCCATAATCACAGGGGGCAGAAGTGAACTAGCGGGGGCCAGGCATATCTTCATCCCCTGAGCCTGAGGGAGGAGATGGTTCTCTACATCATGGGACTGGCTGTCACAGAGCCCGTGGCATCCGGACTCGCCGACAGCATTCAGGCTGTTGCTATGTTCCTGCCTTATGTCCCTTCTTAACTCCCACCTCCCCCTCATCTTGCTGTCTGGGATGATGTCCAAGCTGCAGATGGGACCATGGACCTCCTGCTTTCCATCCCACCCCCAATCCCACACCCCAACCTTCCAATTCTGATTTATACTTTCCAACGATAACTGAAAACTGCCAGCTTCCCAGTCACAGCAGCTCCAGGAGACAGAGAGAGAGCAGCAGCACAGCACTGATGGTGAAGCCCCATCACTTGGTCTGATACTCACAGACAACAGATCAAATACTTACACTGTGTGTGCTTTTGAGGCTGGTAAAGAGTCAGAATCTACACGTGGTGAGTTACCGAGCACGAGTGAGCTGCCGCCAGGCCAGGGGGAAAGGATAGTTCATGCGTCAGATGACCGGAGGGCAATGTCACAAACGAGTTATAATACACAGGACTCAGATATGAACTTTGCTGGAGCAGCATACAGGAGAATGATGATGGATATGGACACTGAGATACTTTGTCCATTGACAGGCCTGTCAGACAGTCTGTTGTCACTATCAAAGAACATGGAGGAGTCCAGCTCCAACATGGCACAGGACATTGCACAGAGCTTGAAGCCCATTTTTTCCCCTATGGAAGTGGTCACTAACTCCATGACAGCACTAGCGGACCCAGCCTTGATGCAGTGTCTGGTGACCATTGTCTCAGCTTCCACTGCAGCACAGACGGCAGACACCCAACGTCTCTGTGATGCAGTGGAAACTCAGACTGCTTGCTGCCATGCAGGATCAGACTGCTGTCATCATGGCTGTGGATCTCGGTGTTCAAAGGGGTTTGCAGGCTCTCACAACAGTCCAGCAATCTGTGATCCAGTAGATTACTGAGATTACTGAGATGTCGCCCCGGGGGAGTGACAGTGTCTCCGTGGAGTATGAACCTGCTGTCCTCTCTCAGGATGACAGTATTTGTTCTCCTTTCACTGGCACTCCACCAATGTCCTTGTTGTTACCCATTAGCCAGCCCAGGCTGCTGCTGCCCATGTCGTGGTGGTGCAGTCTGAATCCGTGCCCTCAAGGCTCTGAGCTGCTCGAGGACGTCCTGCAAGGACATCTGCAGTCTCCCCCAGCGAAAGTCAGCAGCCTTCCACCAGCCATGCTGCAGTCACTGGGAAACACTGTGTCGGAGCACTAGGCAAGTCGAGGGATCCACAAGACAGGCACAAAGGGAATATTCAAGGGTGAATAGTTCAGCTTTGCTTGTATAATTGGATGTGTTATTGGATAAAGATGTCAATGAAAAGGTTTTTGTTGGTGTTTTTTTATTGCAGGACACTGTGATGGGGCGTCTCAGATGGGTGTAATGGGGGAGAATGGAGGATCCATGGTGGGAAAGGGAAGTTGTCCTGTGGGAACCGAAATTCTAGCAGGGTCTCTCCGACAGCCTGCCCGGTTCAAAGGCATCCAGGAAATATCCTCCCTCACTCCTCCTCCTGAGGTAGCCTCCGGATTCCAGGTGCCAATGCCTGTGTCCTCATGATGGTGATGATATGAAGGATGCAGCAGAACACCATGAACTTGGACACCTGCTCCAGTGAGTACTGGAGGGCTCCCCCGAGCGGTTCAGACGTTAGAAGCATTGCTTCATCACACCGATGGTCTGTTCCACCATGTTCCTGGTGACTCCATTGCTCACGTTATACACGGGTTATTTTCATGCGGTTTGTTGGCATTCATGCTGGGGGTAGAATTAGGAGTGATGCACAGAGTGAGGTAGGCATTGTCTCCGAGGAGCCGCATTCTGGTTCTGCAGAGAGGCCCAAAGTGTTGGGACTGGCTGCCTTCTTCAGAATGAAGGTGTGATGACTGCTGACAGGATGTGGACATTGACCAACATGATGTACTGGGCATGCTCACACACGAACTGTACATTAATGGAGTGAGAGCTCTTTCACTTCCTGTACCTCTCCCCGTTGACATTCGGGCCGCGCAGAGCCACCTCCACCAGCAGGAATCCCGCTACCCTGACAAAGCCACGGGACCTCTCACCCTGCTTCACCCTGCGGAGGTGAAAATTATATAATCACCTCACCCGACATAGATGGCCTCCATTAACCAGCAGATACATCATTGGACAGCATAGAGATAGACAATGGATACGTCACACGCTGCTGCATGGGAAGATCCTGATACATAGAAGTTCAATGAAACTGTGACCTTTACGGCTATGGACAGCTCCGTCCTCACCCTGGTGTGAGGCTCCAGGTCGTGTTACAGGAGGGGACACTGCTATGTGACCACCTCCTTATTGAATCAGAGTCACCTCACACACTGCTCCTGGGTTAGGTGCAGGTAGGAAAAGTACTCTTGGGAAACCCGGGGTGGGTAGCGGAAAGCCCCCTCCCTCTTTACAAAGAACAAAGAACAAAGAAAATTACAGCACAGGAACAGGCCCTTCGGCCCTCCAAGCCTACGCTGATCCAAATCCTCTATCTAAACCTGTCGCCTATTTTCCAAGGGTCTGTATCTCTTTACTTCCTGCCCATTCATGTATCTGTCTAGATACATCTGAAAAGATGTTATCGTGCCCGCGTCTACCACCTCCGCTGGCAATGCGTTCCATGCACCCACCACCGTCTGCGTAAAGAACTTTCCACGCATATCCCCCCTAAACTTTTCCCCTCTCACTTTGAACTCGTGCCCCCTTGTAATTGAATCCCCCACTCTGGGAAAAAGCTTCTTGCTATCCACCCTGTCTATACCTCTCATGATTTTGTACACCTCAATCAGGTCCCCCCACAAACTCCGTCTTTCGAATGAAAATAATCCTAATCTACTCAACCTCTCTTCATAGCTAGCGCCCTCCATACCAGGCAACATCCTGGTGAACCTCCTCTGCACCCTCTCCAAAGCATCCACATCCTTTTGGTAATGTGGCGACCAGAACTGCACGCAGTATTCCAAATGTGGCCGAACCAAAGTCCTATACAACTGTAACATGACCTGCCAACTCTTGTACTCAATACCCCGTCCGATGAAGGAAAGCATGCCGTATGCCTTCTTGACCACTCTATTGACCTGCGTTGCCACCTTCAGGGAACAATGGACCTGAACACCCAAATCTCTCTGTACATCAATTTTCCCCAGGACTTTTCCATTTACTGTATAGTTCACTCTTGAATTGGATCTTCCAAAATGCATCACCTCGCATTTGCCCTGATTGAACTCCATCTGCCATTTCTCTGCCCAACTCTCCAATCTATCTATATTCTGCTGTATTCTCTGACAGTCCCCTTCACTATCTGCTACTCCTCCAATCTTAGTGTCGTCTGCAAACTTGCTAATCAGACCACCTATACTTTCCTCCTAATCATTTATGTATATCACAAACAACAGTGGTCCCAGCACGGATCCCTGTGGAACACCACTGGTCACACGTCTCCATTTTGAGAAACTCCCTTCCACTGTTACTCTCTGTCTCCTGTTGCCCAGCCAGTTCTTTATCCATCTAGCTAGTACACCTTGGACCCCATGCGCCTTCACTTTCTCCATCAGCCTACCATGGGGAACCTTATCAAACGCCTTACTGAAGTCCATGTATGTGACATCTACAGCCCTTCCCTCATCAATCAACTTTGTCACTTCCTCAAAGAATTCTATTAAGTTGGTAAGACATGACCTTCCCTGCACAAAACCATGTTGCCTATCACTGATAAGCCCATTTTCCTCCAGATGGGGATAGATCCTATCCCTCAGTATCTTCTCCAGCAGCTTCCCTACCACTGACGTCAGACTCACCGGTCTATAATTACCTGGATTTTCCCTGCTACCCTTCTTAAGCAAGGGGACAACATTAGCAATTCTCCAGTCCTCCGGGACCTCACCCGTGTTTAAGGATGTTGCAAAGATATCTGTTAAGGCCCCAACTATTTCCTCTCTCGCTTCCCACAGAAATCTGGGATAGATCTCATCCGGACCTGGGGACTTGTCCACCATAATGCCTTTTAGAATACCCAACACTTCTTCCCTCCTTATGCCGACTTGACCTAGAGTAATCAAACATCTGTTCCTAACCTCAACATCCGTCATGTCCCTCTCCTCGGTGAATACCGATGCAAAGTACTCGTTCAGAATCTCACCCATTTTCTCTGACTCCACGCATAACATTCCTCCTTTGTCCTTTAGTGTGCCAATCCTTTCTCCAGTTACCCTCTTGCTCCTTATATATGAATAAAATGCTTTGGGATTTTCTTTAACCCTGTTTGCTAAAGATATTTCATGACCCCTTTTAGCCCTCTTAATTCCTCGTTTCAGATTGCGCCTACAATCCCGATATTCTTTCAAATCTTCGTCTTTCATCAGCCGCCTACACCTTATGTATGCTTCCTTTTTCCTCTTAGCTAGTCTCACAATTTCACCTGTCATCCATGGTTCCCTAATCTTGCCATTTCTATCCCTCATTTTCACAGGAACATGTCTCTCCTGCACGCTAATCAACCTCTCTTTAAAAGCCTCCCACATATCAAATGTGGATTTACCTTCAAACAGCTGCTCCCAATCTACATTCCCCAGCTCCTGCCGAATTTTGGTATAGTTGGCCTTCCCCCAATTTAGCACTCGTCCTTTAGGACCACTCTCGTCTTTGCCCATGAGTATTCTAAAACTTACGGAATTGTGATCACTATTCCCAAAGTAGTCCCCTACTGAAACTTCAACCACCTGGCCTGGCTCATTCCCCAACACCAAGTCCAGTATGGCCCCTTCCCGAGTTGGACTATTTACATCCTGCTCTAGAAAACCCTCCTGGATGCTCCTTACAAATTCTGCTCCATCTAGACCTCTAACATTAAGTGAATCCCACTCAAAATCATGAGTGGTATAGACAGGGTGGATAGCAAGAGGCTTTTTCCCAGAGTGGGGGTTTCAATTACTAGAGGACACGAGTTCAAAGTGAAAGGGGAAAAGTTTAGGGGGGATATGCGTGGAAAGTTCTTTACGCAGAGGGTGGTGGGCACCTGGAACGCATTGCCAGCGGAGGTGGTAGATGCGGGCACGATGGAGTCTTTTAAGATGTATCTAGACAGATACATGAATGGGCAGGAAGAAAAGAGATACAGAACCTTAGAAAATAGGCGACATGTTTAGAGAGAGGATCTGGATCGGCGCAGGCTTGGAGGGCCGAAGGGCCTGTTCCTGTGCTGTAATTTTCTTTGTTCTTTGTTCTTTCTTTGTTCTTTTCTTTGTTCTTTCAATGCTGTGGCCATTTCAGAGACATGGGTAGAGCAGGGACAGGAATGGATGTTGCGGGATCCGGGATTTAGATGTTTCACTAAGAACAGAGAAGATGGTAAAAGAGGGCGGTGTGTGGCATTGTTAATCAAGGAAAGTATTACAGCGGCAGAAAGGACGTTTGAGGACTCGTCTACTGAGGTATTCTGGGCCGAGGTTAGAAACAGGAGAGGAGAGATCACCCTGTTGGGAGTTTTCTATAGACCTCCAAATAGTTCCAGAGATGTAGAGGAAAGAATAGCAAAGAGGATTCTTGACAGGAGCGAGAGTAACAGGGTAGTGGTTATGGGGGACTTTAACTTTCCAAATATTGACTGGAAATACTATAGTTCGAGTACTTTAGATGGGTCAGTTTTTGTCCAGTGTGTGCAGGAGGGTTTTCTGACACAGTATGTCGACAGGCCAACCAGGGGCGATGCCACATTGGATTTGGTACTGCGTAATGAACCCTGCCAGGTGTTAGATTTAGAAGTTGGTGAGCACTTTGGTGATGGTGATCACAATTCGGTTAGGTTTACCTTAGCGATGGGCAGGGACAGGGATATACCGCAGGGCAAGAATTATAGCTGCGGGAAAGGAAATTATGATGCGATTAGGCAAGATTTAGGATGCGTAGGATGGGGAAGGAAACTGCAGGGGATGGGCACAATCGAAATGTGGAGCTTATTCAAGGAGCAGCTACTGCGTGTCCTTGATAAGTATGTACCTGTCAGGCAGGGAGGAAGTTGTCGAGCGAGGGAGCCGTGGTTTACTAAAGAAGTTGAAGAGCTTGTCAAGAGGAAGAAGAAGGCTTATGTTAGGATGAGACGTGAAGGCTCAGTTAGGGCGCTTGAGAGTTACAAGCTAGCCAGGAAAGATCTAAATGGAGAGATAAGAAGAGCAAGGAGAGGACACGAGAAGCCATTGGCGGATAGGATCAAAGAAAACCCTAAGGCTTTCTCTAGGTATATCAGGAATAAAAGAATAACTGGAGATAGGTTAGGGCCAATCAAGGATAATAGTGGGAAGTTGTGTGTGGAATCGGAGGAGATAGGGGAAGTGTTAAATGAATATTTTTCGTCAGTATTGACAGTGGAGAAAGAAAATGTTGTCGAGGAGAATACTGAGATACAGACTACTAGGCTAGATGGGATTGAGGTTCACAAGGAGGAGGTGTTAGCAATTTTGGAAAGTTTGAAAATAGATAAGTCCCCTGGGCCAGATGGGATTTATCCTAGGATTCTCTGGGAAGCCAGGGAGGAGATTGCAGAGCCTTTGTCCTTGATTTTTATGTCGTCATTTTAGACAGGAATAGTGCCAGAAGACTGGAGGATAGCAAATGTTGTCCCCTTGTTCAAGAAGGGGAGTAGAGACAGCCCTGGTAATTATAGACCTGTGAGTCTTACTTCGGTTGTGGGTAAAATGTTGGAAAAGGTTATAAGAGATAGGATTTATAATCATCTTGAAAAGAATAAGTTCATTAGAGATAGTCAGCACTGTTTTGTGAAGTGTAGGTCGTGCCTCACAAACCTTATTGAGTTTTTTGACAAGGTGACCAAACAGGTGGATGAGGGTAAAGCCGTGGATGTGGTCTATATGGATTTCAGTAAGGCGTTTGATAAAGTTCCCCACGGTAGGCTATTGCAGAAAATACAGAAGTATGGGATTGAAGGTGAATTAGTGCTTTGGATCAGAAATTGGCTAGCTGAAAGAAGACAGAGGGTGGTGGTTGATGGTAAATGTTCATCCTGGAGTATAGTTTCTTGTGGTGTACCGCAAGGATCTGTTTTGGGGCCACTGCTGTTTGTCATTTTTATAAATGACCTGGATGAGGGTATAGAAGGGTGGGTTGGTAAATTTGCGGATGACACGAAGGTCGGTGGAGTTGTGGATAGTGCCGAAGGATGTTGTAGGTTACAGAGGGACATAGGTAGGCAGCAGAGCTGGGCTGCGAGATGGCAAATTGAGTTTAATGCAGAAACGTGTGAGGTGATTCACTTCGGAAGGAGTAACAGGATTGCAGAATACTGGGCTAATGGGAAGATTCTTGGTAGTGTAGATGAGCAGAGAGATCTTGGTTTCGAGGTACATAAATCCCTGAAAGTTGCCACCCAGGTTAATAGAGCTGTTAAGAAGGCATATGGTGTGTTAGCTTTTATTAGTAGGGGGATCGAGTTTAGGAGCCACGAGGTCATGCTGCAGCTGTACAGAACTCTGGTGCGGCCGCACCTGGAGTATTGCGTGCAGTTCTGGTCACCGCATTGTAGGAAGGATGTGGAAGCTTTGGAAAAGGTGCAGAGGAGATTTACTAGGATGTTGCCTGGTATGGAAGGAAGGTCTTATGAGGAAAGGCTGAGGGACTTGAGGTTGTTTTCGTTAGAGAGAAGGAGGAGAAGAGGTGACTTAATAGAGACATATAAGATAATCAGAGGGTTAGATAGGGTGGATAGTGAGAGCCTTTTTCCTCGGATGGTGATGGCAAACACGAGGGGACGTGGCTTTAAGTTGAGGGGTGATAGATATAGGACAGATGTCAGAGGTAGTTTCTTTGCACAGAGAGTAGTAGGGGCGTGAAACGCCCTGCCTGCAACAGTAGTGGACTCGCCAACTTTAAGGGCATTTAAGTGGTCATTGGATAGACATATGGATGAAAATGGAATAGTGTAGGTCAGATGGTTTCACAGGTCGGCGCAACATCGAAGGCTGAAGGGCCTGTACTGCGCTGTAATGTTCTATGTTCTATGTTCTATGTTCTAAAATTAAAATCTCCTGTCACCACCACCCTGTTGCTCCTACAGCTTACCATAATCTGTTTACATATTTGTACCTCTATCTCACGCTCGCTGTTGGGAGGCCTGTGGTACAGCCCCAACATTGTTACCACACCCTTCCTATTTCTGAGTTCTGCCCATATTCCCTCACAACTCGAGTCCTCCATAGTGCCTTCCTTCAGCACAGCTGTGATATCCTCTTTGACCAGTAATGCAACTCCTCCACCCCTTTTACCTCCCTCTCTATCACGCCTGAAGCATCGGTATCCTGGGATATTTAGTTGCCAATCATGCCCTTCCCTTAACCAAGTCTCAGTAATAGCAATCACATCATACTCCCAGGTACTAATCCAGGCCCTAAGCTCATCTGCCTTACCTACTACACTTCTTGCATTAAAACAAGTACACCTCAGACCACCAGTCCCTTTGCTTTCATCATCTGCTCCCTGCCTACTCTTTCCCTTAGTCACGCTGACTTCATTATCTCGTTCCTTACAGGCTTTTGTTCATACATCCTAACTCTCCACTGACCTCATTTGGTTCCCATCCAGAGCTTTCCCTCTCTGCAGCCTCTGCTCCATTTGTTGATCATGTTACAGACCCAGAGACACTGTAACTACAGTCCCGATACCTCGTCTAGAGTTGGATCACTAAATCCTCTGTCCTCTCTGAATGTCTGCAGCAGCTCACAACACAAACTCCAGAAAACCATCCACAGCACCTCCACTAACTTTACAATAGCAGAAGTAAGTCAAATGCCCTCACCTGCAAGTTGGATGCTCGGTCCTTTTAAATAACCCCAGAGGGGATTCCTTGTGCCAGCTGAATGGATGCTTAACTGACAGTGACTAACACAGGCGGTCAGTGAACATGCATAGGCCAAGTTTCCAAGCTGCTGGAACAGGTTGTTGATATGCCATCCAGACCCCTGTTCAGTCTGCCAGTCCATGCAGGGTACTCTTGGACTCGTGCCCTGTCCAGCATGAGAACTGTGTCGGCTTAGGATGAAAGGAATCGCTGACGTTGTGAAGAGGCTGGTTTGTTCTCAGACATTGGGCAGGGAGTGTGATAGAGTCGGTGGACAGGGACATAATTTGTGACAGAAACCGATGGCAGTGGATTTAGTATTCCCAATATTTAAATAAAAGGAAGAGCAATTCAGTGAAACATGATCTATAGTTCTAATAGCTGGATAGAGAGGTTTACCAGGAACAATAATATTCGCAAGAAGGGCAGAGTAATTGACTAGAACAGTACTGAAGTTAATCATCGGTTATAACATTAATAGCTGGGTAGAGAGAGACTTACCAGGGACACCAACAATGAGGACCGGATAGTAAATCGTTTGAATAGTCAAAAGCGCGTAATAGATCCGATATTGTAAAGAAAGCCGATGATAATTTGTAGAAAGATAGTCAGACGCCCACGAGAAACTCCTGTCCATTGTTGTCACATTCCAATCGATTGTTCTCGGATTCTGACCCATTGTTGTCACATTCCAATCGATTGTTCTCGGATTCTGACCCATTGTTGTCACATTCCAAACGATTGTTCTCAGATTCTGATCTATCCTCTCCCTCTCTCTGGAGCCACTTATCCCTGTCAGTGCCGGTGAGAGGGATGGAGGTGGGGGTGGGCGCGGTGGAGGCTCCCGCTGATACTACGGGATAACACATTGGAAGGTGTCCTGTATTAATAGAAGTGGGAAACCCTCCAATGACACAATTAGGGTCCATGGAGACTTACATTAAATACAGTCACTAAACAAACAAGTTCAGTCAACACCTTTCAATCCAACACTTTCTGTACCACAATAAACAATTATCCAGTCTTGATGGGATGTATGAGGGTTGCTGAGGGAAGGAATGTTGGAAATAGCGGAGCCACTGGCCCGAATCGTCCAATCCTCCTTGGATATGGCAGTGATGTCAGAGGACTGAAGTGTTGCAAATTCTACACCCTGTTCAAAACAGTAGAGATAGGCTGCACCCGGGAAATACTGACCCATCAGTCTAACCTCACTGAAATGTTGGGGAAGCTTGTAGCGTCTGTAATCTGGGACACGATATTTGTGGTTTAAATAGCATGAGTTTATAAATGACAAGAAGGTCCAGAAGATATATTAGTGGCAAATCATGTCTGAAAAACTTGATCAAATTCTTTGATGAAGTAATGGAGAGTGTTGCTGCGGATAGCACGGTTGCTACTTTGTATATGAACAATCAAAAGTCGTGGAATCAAATGCCATTTAACAGATTCGTTAGGAAGTCTGAACCTCATGGATTCAAGAGGCAGTAACAGTGTGGATATGACATTGGCTAAGGGATAGAATACAGAGGGAAGTGGTGATCTATTGTTGCTCAGACAGTGGAGGGGATTATACAGTGATGCTCCCCAATGGTCGGTATTCGGGCCATTGCTTCTTTATGGAAACATACATAAATATATATCTGTGTATTGTGTTTGTGTGTGACATTTACTTATATATAAAAGGCATAATTTCAGTGTACTCAGGTGACAGAAACTCGGAAATGCAAAAAAAATGAGGATGATGTCAGAAGGATTCAGGGAGACTGATGAAATGAGGAAATGAAGCAGATGAAATTTAGTGCAGACATGGGGTAAGGGAGGAAGAATAAGGTGAGGCAATGTAAATGAAATGGGGCAATTTTAAATTGGGTGCATGAACAGATGTCTTTGAATATAGCAGAACAAGTCGATAAAATTACTAAAAACACATCCAGGATATCGAGCTTTATAAATAGAGGCATAACGTGCAAAAGCAAGGAAGTCAACTGAAACTTTGTAAATCACTGGTTAGGTCTCAGCTGAGGAATTGTGTCCAATTCTGAGCATTACTTATTAGAAAGGATGTCAGAATGTTGGAGAAGGTGCAGAGGAGATTTACTGGAATGGTCTAGTAATGTGGGAGTTCAGGAACATGGGGAGACTACAGAAACAGGAATCAGAGTAGATCAGGTAAAGGGGGGAATTTAATGGAACAGATCACAATTATGTGCTGTTTTGACAGAGTAAGGCTAAACTGTTTCCTTTGGGAAAAGGACCGATAGCAAGACTCAAAATACTTGGCAAAAGATGCAGAGGTGCCATAAGGAAAACATTTTTTTATACAGTGAGTTGCTTTAACCTGGAATACACGGCCTGAAGATGTGCTGGAAGTAGATTCAAGAGCAAGTTTCAAAAGGGAACTGGATAAATGCTGCAGAGGGGGATTTGCAGGGCTTTGGGAAAAGAGGAGGAAAGAGGGGCAAAATAAAAAGCTCTTTCAAAGATGGCACAGGTACGATGAGCCAATGGACTGCTTCCATGCTTTGTGATTCTCCAATTCTATGGTAACAGAATCCATTGAGTCCTTATTTCATGTGTACAATTGATGTCCAGCAGTTCTTGAGCCAGCGGCTCATTGTTACTTGTATCCTCACACAGATAACAGAAGAAAGGCTAACACAAGGGCCAGGTGAGGTGAGTTGTGCTGACAATTTACTATATTGGGTTATGACGTCTCTCTCTTTGATCACTTCAATCAGTCAGTTACAAACACATTGATTTTATTCCCATTTTATTTCCTGTCTATTTGTTCTCAAGATATGAGTGATACTGACAAGGCTGGCATTACTTCCCCATGCCTGGTTACCATGAGAAAATGATGGGCCTTCATCCTGAACCACTGCAGTCCGTGTGGTGAATGTGTTCCCACAATGCTGTTACAGAAAGGATTTCAGGCTTTTAACCCAGTGATGATGAAGGAACGGTGATTTCTGTCCAAGTCTAGATGGTGTTTGGCTCGGAGGAGGGGAATGTGGAGGTGATGGTGTTTTGTGTTCGAGTCCGAGCTGAATTCAACGCCCTACCCTCTATCTCGTGTCCCTTGACTGTAAACTGGAATTGTTCTCTTTAGAGCAGTAATGTTAAATGGAGATTGAATAGAGATATGCAAAATCTTGAACAATATTTGATGGAGCAAAGACAGAGAATTTGGTTTCACTGGAAGTACTGTCAGTAACCAGAGGACACATTTTTAAGGTGATGGGCCAACAAAAATGCATTGATCTATTATAAACCGGAATTCACAACCTGAAAGTGTGGTGAAGCAGATTCAATAATAAATTTAAAAAAGAGAATTGATTCAATAGTATCAGTGGAGATTTTCAGCGAAGTGGTAATTATGTAGAGGAGAGGGACAAATGGGATTGCTCCTTCAAACAGCATGCACAGACACGATGGGCCAAATAGCCTCCTCCGTGCTGTATGATTCTTTGAGTCTGTGGAAACAAAAACCATTGAAACCTTACCTGATATGCACAACAGACGGTCAACAATTTTAAGCAGAGGCTGATCATTACTTGTACTTTGATATGGTTCAGGAAAACATCATGTTGGATTAACACAGATGAGGGAGAGAATTAGTCCTTTCCTGCTCTGTTTGTTTGGTCAAAACCACACTGTGTGGAAGTAACACAGATCAGGGATAGACGGACAGCAATTTTAAGCAGAGGCTGATCGTTACTTGTACTTGGAACATACCTTGTTGGATTAACACAGGCGAGGGAGAGAGATGGAAATCTCCTGCTCTGTGTGTGGGGGTCATTAACACAACATGTTGGATTGGCACAGGCCAGGGAGAGAAATAGAAATTTCTTGCTGTGTCTGTGTATATGGGGGTCGGTACCACACGATGTGGGAATGACACAGATCAGGGAGAGAATGGTCCTTTCCTGCTCTCTGTGTGTACGTGGGGGTCATTACCACATCGGGTGGAAGTGACACAGATCAAGGATAGAATTGGTCCTTTCCTGCTCTCTGTGTGGGTCAGTACCACACTGTGTGGGATTAAGAGGCCGGGGATAGAATTGGGTCTTTCCTGCTCTCTGTGTGGGTCAATACAACACCGGGACGATTTAACACAAGCCGGGGACAGAATTGGGTCTTTCCTGCTCTCTGTGTGGGTCAGTACCTCACCGGGTGAGATTAACACCGTCCAGGGATAGAATTGAATCTTTCCTGCTC
Organism: Heterodontus francisci; assembly: GCF_036365525.1. NCBI lineage: Eukaryota > Metazoa > Chordata > Chondrichthyes > Heterodontiformes > Heterodontidae > Heterodontus > Heterodontus francisci. Next base: position 162,515 of record NW_027140656.1, read on the forward strand.
TCTGTGCCTGGGTCAGTACCACCGGGAGAGATTAACACAGGCCAGGGATTGAATTGGGTCTTTCCTGCTCTCTGTGTGGGTCAGGACCACACCGGGTGAGATTAACACCGTCCAGGGATAGAATTGAATCTTTCCTGCTCTCTGTGCCTGGGTCAGTACCACCGGGAGAGATTAACACAGGCCAGGGATTGAATTGGGTCTTTCCTGCTCTCTGTGTGGGTCAGGACCACACCGGGTGGGATTAAGACACACCGGGGATTGAATTGGGTCTTTCCTGCTATCTGTGTGTGTCAGTGCCACACCGGGTGGGATTAACACAAGCCGGGGATAGAAGTGAGTCTTTTCTGCTCTATTTGGAGCTCAGTACCATATTGGGTGAAAGCCGCTTACTCAGCACAGCCTGAGGATGGAGCCTGGTCTGTCCCAATGAGGACAGAGAGTGACTGGTGAAATGGCCAGTCACCCGGCAGATTGAACTTTACACATTGAACTGTGAAGTGATACATATCGGTAGGAAATATGAGGAAAGGCAAACTAATGTGGGTGGTTGAATGGACAGACCTCGGGCTGTACTAATTTCTGAGGCAGCAGGACACTGAGAAGGCTGCTACAAAATAACAACATATCGTGTCCTTGGCTTTATAAACACAGCACAGAGTAATAAAACTCAGGAGGAAATGCTGATTTTTATACATCATTGGTTAGGTCCCAGCTGGAGAATTGTGTCCAATTCTGATCACCACATGTTGGTAAGGATGACAAGGACTTAGTGAAGATACTGAGGTGATTTACTAGATTGGTACCAGGGATCTCATGGAGAGATGGGAAAAGCTGGGATTTTTCTCTTTAGAGCAGTGAAGGGTAAGAGGGGATTTAATATAGAATTCAAATTCATGAAGGGTTTTGATCGGGTAATTAGTGTGAAAATGTTTCCAGTGTCAGAAAGTTCAGTATTAAGAAGACACAGATTGAAGGTAATTGACAAAGAACCAGAGGTGAAATGAGGAGAATGTTCTTACACAGCGAGTTGTTGGGATCTGGAATTCACTGCCTGAAAACAAGGTGGAAGCAGATTCAATAATAATATGGTGGAGAAGGCAGATGGAATCCTTTCCTTTATTAGCTGAGGTATAGAATATAAGAGCAGGGAAATTATGCTGGAACTGTATAACTCATTGGCTGGGCCACAACTTGAGTACTGAGTGCAATTCTGGTCACCTCATTACAGAAAGGATCCAATTGCACTGGAGAGGGTACAGAGGAGATTTATGAGGATGTTGCTCGGACTAGAAAAATTGCAGCTGTGAGGAACGATTGGATAGGCTGGGGTTGTTCAATTTGGAATAGAGAAGGCTGAGAGGAGATCGGACTGAAATGTCCATAATTTTGAGGGATCTGGACAGAGAGGAGGTGAAGGGTCTGTTCACCTTAGTAGAAAGGTCAGTGACTAGCGGGGACTAGATTTAAAGTGATTAGTCGAAAGATAAGAGGGGAGATAAGGAAAACCTTTTCATACAGAGTGTGGTGGGGTCTGGAACTCACTGCCTGAAAGTGTAGTTGAGTCAGAAACCCTCAACTCGTTCAACAGGATTCTGGATATACACCTCAAGTACCGTAATCTGCAGAGCGATGGATCAAATGCTGAAAGTGGGATTAGAATGGGTGGATCGTTTTTCGGTCAGCACAGATACAATGGGCCAACATAGAACATAGAACATAGAACATAGAAAATACAGCACAGAACAGGCCCTTCGGCCCACGATGTTGTGCCGATCCTTTGTCCTCTGTCAAGGACAATTTAATCTATACCCCATCATTCTCCTTTATCCATATACCTATCTAAAAGCCGTTTGAAAGTCCCTAAAGTTTCTGACTCAACAACTTCCCCAGGCAAGGCATTCCATGCCCCGACCACTCTCTGGGTAAAGAACCTTCCCCTGACATCCCCCTTATATCTCCCACCCTTCACCTTAAATTTATGACCCCTTGTAACGCTTTGCTCCACCCGGGGAAAAAGTTTCTGACTGTCTACCCTATCTATTCCCCTGATCATCTTATAAACCTCTATCATGTCACCCCTCATCCTTCTCCGTTCTAATGAGAAGAGGCCTAGAATGTTCAGCCTTTCCTCGTAAGACTTATTCTCCATTCCAGGCAACATCCTGGTAAATCTCCTCTGCACCCTCTCCAAGGCTTCCACATCCTTCCTAAAATGAGGCGACCAGAACTGCACACAGTACTCCAAATGAGGCCTTACCAAGGTCCTGTACAGCTGCATCATCACCTCATGGCTCTTAAATTCAATCCCTCTGCTAATGAACGCTAACACCCCATATGCCTTCTTCACAGCCCTATCCACTTGAGTTGCAACTTTCAACGATCTATGCACATAGACCCCAAGGTCTCTCTGCTCCTCCACATGCCCAAGAACCCTACCGTTAACCCAGTATTTTGCATTCGTGTTTGTCCTTCCAAAATGGACGACCTCACACTTTTCAGGGTTAAACTCCATCTGCCACTTTTCAGCCCAGCACTGCAACCTATCCAAGTCCCTTTGCAGACGACAATAGCCCTCCTCGGTATCCACAACTCCACCAACCTTTGTATCATCTGCAAATTTACTGACCCACCCTTCGACTTCCTCATCCAAGTCGTTAATAAAAATCACAAACAGGAGAGGACCCAGAACTGATCCCTGTGGCACGCCACTGGTAACTGGGCTCCAGGCTGAGTATTTACCATCTAAGACCACTCTCTGCCTTCTATCAGTTAGCCAATTCTTAATCCAACTGGCCACATTCCCCACTATCCCATGCCTCCTGACTTTCTCCATAAGTCTACCATGGGGGACCTTATCAAATGCCTTACTAAAATCCATGTACACCACATCCACTGGTTTACCCTCATCCACTTGCTTGGTCACCTGCTCAAAGAATTCAATCAGGCTTGTGAGGCAAGACCTACCCCTCACAAAACCGTGCTGACTGTCCCGAATCAAGCGGTGTCTTTCCAGATGCTCAGAAATCCTATCCCTCAGCACCTTTTCCATCAACTTGCCTACCACCGAAGTAAGACTAACTGGCCTGTAATTCCCAGGGTTGTTCCTATTCCCTTTCTTGAACAGGGGCACAACATTTGCCACCCTCCAATCACCTGGTACCACCCCCGTCAACAGAGAAGATGAAAAGATCATTGCCAGCGGCTCTGCAATTTCATCCCTTGCTTCCCATAACATCCTTGGATGTACCCCGTCAGGCCCGGGAGACTTGTCTATCTTCAAGTTATTCAAAAACCCCAACACATCTTCCCTCCTAACGAGCACTTCCTCGAGCTTACCAGTCTGTTTCACACCGTCCTCTTCAGTAATACACCCCTTCTCATTCGTAAATACCGAAGAGAAGTACTCATTCAAAACCTCACTTATCTCTTCCGGCTCAACACACAGTCTCCCGCTATTGTCCTTGACCGGACCTACGGTCCCCCTAGTCATCCTCATATTTCTGACATACGCGTAAAAGGCCTTGGGGTTTTCTTTTATCCTACCCGCCAAGCATTTTTCATGCCCTCTCTTAGCTCTCCTAATCCCTTTCTTCAGATCCTTCCTGGCCATCTTGTATCCCTCCAGAGCTATGCCTGTGCCCTTTTTCCTCAACCTTATATACGCATCCTTCTTCTTCCTAACAAGACTCTCAACCTCTCTTGTCAACCACGGTTCCCTCACATGACCATCCCTTCCCTGTCTGACAGGGACATGCTTATCAATGGCCCCTACTATCTGCTCCTTGAAAAAGTTCCACATTTCGACCGTGCCCTTCCATGCCAGCATATGCTCCCAACTTATGCTACTCAGTTCCTGCCTGACAGCATCATATCTACCCTTCCCCCAATTGTAAACCTTGCCCTGTTGCACATACCTATCCCTCTCCATTACCACAGTGAATGCTACAGAATTGTGATCACTATCTCCAAAGTGCTCGCCCACCAACAGCTCTATCACTTGCCCTGGTTCATTACCTAGTACCAAATCCAATATTGCCTCCCCTCTGGTCGGGCAGTCTACATACTGAGTCAGAAAAGCTTCCTGGACATACTGCACAAACACTACCCCATCCAAACTATTCGATCTAAAGAGTTGCCAATCAATATTTGGGAAGTTGAAATCCCCCATAATTACTACCCTGTGACTTCTGCTCCTTTCCAAAATCTGTTTCCCAATCTGCTCTTCCACCTCCCTGCTGCTATTGGGGGGCCGATAGAAAACTCCCATCAAGGTGACTGCTCCTTTCCTGTTCCTGACCTCAACCCACAGTGCCTCAGTCGGCAGATCCTCCTCGAAAATTCTTTCAGCAGTTGTTACACTATTTCTAACTAACAATGCCACCCCCCCACCTCTTTTACCACCATTCCTAATCTTATGAAAACATCTATAACCAGGTACCTCCAAGAACCATTCCTCCCCCTCACCTATCCACGTTTCAGTGATGGCCACAACATCGTAGTCCCAAGTGCCCATCCACGCCTTCAATTCACTCACCTTATTCCTGATGCTTCTTGCGTTGAAGTATACGCACTTTAACCCTTCTCCGTGCCCATCTGTCCTCTGCGACAGTGCTACCTTCCCCAATACCTCACTACACTCTTTGTCTTTCTGAGTGGACCCACTGGTCCCTGGACTACAAGTCCGGTTCCCATCCCCCTCCCAAACTAGTTTAAACCCTCCCGAACAGTACTAGCAAACCTCCCTCCCAGGATATTGGTGCCCCTCTGGTTCAGATGCAGCCCGTCCTGTTTGAACAGGTCCCATCTTCCCCAGAATGCAGTCCAATTATCCAAGAACTGGAAGCCCTCCCTCCTACACCATTCCTGCAGCCACGTGTTCAGCTGTGCTCTCTCCCTATTCCTAGCCTCACTATCACGTGGCGCCGGCAACAAACCAGAGATAACAACTCTGTCCGTCCGAGCTTTCAGCTTCCAGCCTAACTCCCTAAACTCACTTCTAACATCTGTGCCACCCTTCCTTCCTACGTCGTTGGTGCCAATGTGCACCACGACCTCTGGCTGCTCCCCCTCCCCTTTAAGGATCCTGAAGACGCGATCACAAACATCACGGACCCTGGCACCAGGGAGGCAACAAACCATCCGTGCGTCTCGCTTGCTCCCACAGAACCGCCTGTCGGTACTCCTCACCATCGAGTCCCCGATGACTAGTGCTCTCCCGTTCTCCCTCCTTCCCTTCTGAGCCACAGTGCAGGACCCCGTGCCAGAGGCCCGTTCACTGCAGCCTGCCCCCGATAGGCCGCCCCCCCCAACAGTATCTAAAACTGTATACTTGTTGTTGAGGGGAACGACCACAGGAGATTCCTGCACTGACCTCTTCCCACCTCTAACTGTTACCCAGCTGCCTTTGTTTTGTGGAGTAACGACATCCCTGTAGCTTCTATCTATCACCCCCTCAGCTTCCCGAATGATCCTCAGTTCATCCAGCTCCAGCTCCAGTTCCCTAACACGGTCTGATAGGAGCTGGAGACGGATGCACTTCCAGCAGGTAAAGTCGGCAGGGTCCCCGGAGGTTCCCCTCATCTCGAACATACTGCAGGAGGAGCACTGCACTCCCCTGGCTGCCATTTCTTTTACTCAATTACCCCTTAATTAAGTACAAATATAGATATTAACAAAAACAGTGCCAAGTGACCTCTTTCAGTCAGGAGGCTGCTGCTGCTGACTGTGAATGCTGCAATTGGACAGAAGGTAAATGGAATACTAGGACAGAAAGAGGGCTCCGCAGTTCACGGATGTGGTGACCCTAGATCAGATCTTACAGTGGTGTAGGAGAGGGAACAGAGTTCATGTCAAAGTACTGTCTTCCTTTTATATGATCCTGTATAATGGACAGGGACTACTGGGCAGTAATGTGCTCAAAGGTTATCAGCAGTAATTGATTATCCCTATATTTGTATATTGTAGAACATTAAAACATACCCCTGCTCTGGTGTCCATTGCATCCTCAATATTCCTGATTAAAATATCAGAGGAGTGTGAACCAGACACCTCTGATCACCCTGAGGTACAGGCGATTCTCGAGTCGGTGCTGAGTGTATTCACAACCCATAAAGATGACTGTGGAAACATGAGCAGACCTGAAGAAATTAACTGACCATTGCATGATCCATGAAGCAGTATTCATGCCGAGCTGAGATTATATCATATATTCCAGACACTATCAGGTTATTGTTATACCAGGGTGCAGTTCACAAAGACACATTCACTACTAACTGTCCGATTTTGCCGGTTACAAAACCAGATGGCAGCTGGGGACTGACTATTGACCATACAAACTCAACTCAGTCACCCCTGTGTGAACTCGGTTGTCTGAGAGACACCAACCCTACTCTCCCGGATTCCCAGCGGCAGGGCTGACTTCACCACGCTGGATATCTCTAATGTTTATTGGAGTATCCCAGTAAAACTAGAGAAACAATTTAAATTCACATTAACTTCTGAGGACCAGAGATACCCCTGGACATGTCTGTCACAAGGGGTTCCACAATAACCCCACTATTTTCCACAAACGTATGGCCGGGGCCGTTAGGAACCTTTCACAGTCTTCCTGCTTGCTGAAATAAATTGATGGTCTCCTCCTCATCACCACAGACCGTGTCCACACATTTAACCCTTTTACAGGAACTACTGCAGTTACTTTGGGAGCTGGACTAAAAGACCATCCACGTAAGGCCCAGCTGGTGTAACATCGTGTCATCGTTCTATATGTCTAAATTGGCTCATCCAACATCAGCCCAGACCAACATCAGGTCGAAACCATCCAGTGTATAACCCTGTCCACCTCAAAGACAGCCTTGTGTCCTATCCTCAGGCTGGTGGGGTATCAGTGGACCCTCATCCAGTGTCTACCCTTGTCCACCTCAAAGACTGCCCAGTGTCCTACCCTCAGGCTGGTGGAGTATCAGTGGACACAATTCCAATGTCTACCCCTGTCCACCTCAAGGACTGCCCAGTGTCCTATCCTCAGGCTGGTGGGTATCAGTGGACCCTCATCCAGTGTCTACCCCTGTCCACCTCAAAGACTGCCCTGTGTCCTATCCTCAGGCTGGTGGGTATCAGTGGACCCTCATCCAGTGTCTACCCCTGTCCACCTCAAAGACTGCCCAGTGTCCTACCCTCAGGCTGGTGGAGTATCAGTGGACACAATTCCAGTGTCTACCCCTGTCCACCTCAAGGACTGCCCAGTGTCCTATCCTCAGGCTGGTGGGTATCAGTGGACCCTCATCCATTGTCCACCCCTGTCCACCTCAAAGGCTGCCCTGTGTCCTATCTTCAGGCTAGTGGGGTATCAGTGGACACAATTCCAGTGTCTACCCCTGTCCACGTCAAGGACTGCACTGTGTCCTATCCTCATGCTGGTGGGTATCAGTGAACCCTCATCCAGTGTCTACCCCTGTCCACCTCAAAGACTGCTCTGTGTCCTATCCTCAGGCTGGTGGGGTATCAGTAAACCCTCATCCAGTGTGTACCCCTGTCCACCTCAAAGACTGCCCTGTGTCCTATCCTCAGGCTTGTGGATTATCAATTGCCCCTCATCCAGTGTCTACCCCTGTCCACCTCAAAGCCTGCTCTGTGTCCTCTGCTCAGGCTGGTGGGGTATCAGTGGAGCCTCATCCAGTGTCTACCCCTGTCCACCTCAAAGACTGCCCTCTGACCTATCCTCAGGCTGGTGGAGTATCAATTGCCCCTCATCCAGTGTCTACCCCTGTCCACCTCAAAGACTGCCCTTTGTCCTACCCTCAGGCTGGTGGAGTATCAGTGGACACAATTCCAGTGTCTACCCCTGTCCACCTCAAGGACTGCCCAGTGTCCTATCCTCAGGCTGGTGGGGTATCAGTGGACCCTCATCCAGTGTCCACCCCTGTCCACCACAAAGACTGCCCTGTGTCCTATCCTCAGGCTGGTGGGGTATTAGCAGACCCTCATCTCTCGATTTGCTGAGACTGTGACTCCTCTTTATGAACCACCGAATGGTGATGATGACCAGGTTTATCCCATTTGGACTGAAGAGAGCACAGAAACAGTAACACAACTAAAGAAATCTGTCGCCCAGGCAACGTGTCTTACCTCACCGAACCCCGACAAGACTTTCAACATGGATGTGGGGACACAGTGACAACCTGGCTGCTGTCCAATGCCGAGAAAACCAGGAGAAAATACTCCCCATTGTGAATTACTCCAGAATTGTGAGTGGGGCTGAACTGATTTACTCTGTTTGTGAAGGACATTTGTTAACCATGTTCTGGGGAATCAAACATTTTACTTACATCACGGGGTTCAACAGGGTGATACTGTCCAGTCCATTATAAACCTTCCCAGTATAGGAAAGCTGTTGTAATAGAATACCCATGTCATAGAGTCATAGAGCCTTAGTCAATTCTGGCGCAGAATGGGACATTTCAACTCATCAAGTCCGTGCCAGCGCTTTGTAGATAAATCAAGTCAGTCTCATTCCCCAGCTCCATGGATGACAAGGAGCTTACAGGGTAAGATACAGCAGGAAGGGCAAGTTTATGTCCCACACCGAGAACTCAGTACAACAGAAAACCAAGAGGAGTATAGAAAGTGGAGGCTGATATCAAAAAGGAATTTACGAAAGCAAGGAGAAATCATAAAAAAATATTGGCAAGCAAAATCAAGATGAACCCATGTATGTTTTTTCTTTCAATACATTAAGGCTAAGAGACAACTGAGGAGAGAGTAGAGCCCATTAATGACCGATAAGGTAACCTATGTGTAGGGACAGTAGTTACTGACATGGTTCTTAATGAATACTTTGTGTCTGTCTTCACAAAAGAGGGGAACGGTGCAGATATTGTAGTTAAGGAGGAGGTGTGTGAATTATTGGATGTGATAAACATAGGCAGAGAGGGATTACTAATGGAATTAGCCTCATTGAAAGTTGATACATCACCATGGCGTGATGAAATGTACCCCCAGGTTGTTAAAAGAAGCAACAGAAGGAATAACCAAAGGTATGTCCATGATTTTCCAGTTCTCACTGGATACAGGTGTGGTGATGGAGGATTGGAGAACTGCTAACATTGAACCACTGTTAAAAAAGGGAGCGAAGGATAGACCGAATAACTACAGGCCAGTCAGTCTAACCTCAGAGTGGGAAAATTATTGTAATCTATTCTGAGAGACATGATAAACTGTCACTTAGAAAGGCACAGGTTCATCAGGGATAATCACCATAGATGTGTTAAGGCAAGATTGTGTCTGACTAACTTGCATGATTATTTGATGACGTAACAAGGACGATAGATGAGGTTAATGTCGTTGATGCGGTCTACTTGGATTTTAGCAAAGCTTTTGGCAAGGGCCCACATAGCAGACTTGTTAAAAATAAAATTCTAGGGGATCCAGGGAAATGCAGCAAGGTGGATGCAAAATTAGCTCAGTGACAGGAAAGAAAGAGTAATTGTTGACAGGCGTTTTAGCGACTGGACGGATGTTTCTCGCAACATTTAGTGGAGGCAGTGGTGTAGTGGCAATGTCACTGCACTTGTAAATCCAGCATACCCAGGTAAACACTCTGGGGACGTGGATTCGAATCCCACCATGACACATAATGAAATTTGAAATCAATTAATAGTTCTGGAATTAAACAGCGACTCTAATGGTGACCATGAAACCATTGTCGATTGTTTGAAAAGCCCATCTGATTCACTAATGTCCTTTTGGGGAAGGAGATCTGCTGTCCTTACCTGGTCTGGCCACATGTGACTCCAGACCCACAACAATGTGATGGACTATTAAATGGCCTCACAAGCCACTCAGTTCAAGGGCAATGAGGGATGGGCAATAAATACAGACCCAGGCAGTGACGCCCAAATCCCACGAATGAATAAAAAAAAAGCAAATTCCACACAGCTCAGTACTGGGACCCCTGTTTTATGTCGCATATATTAACGATTTGGAAGTAAAGGTATGGGCATAATCAAGAAGTTTGCAGACGATACAAAGATTGACCGTGTGGTAGATTGCAAGGAGGATAGCTGTACACTGCAGGAAGATATTGATGGACTGGTCAGATGGGCAGATAAGTGGTAAATTGAATTCAGGCTGGATAAGTGCGATATGATGCATTTGGGGAGGTCAAATAAGGCAAAGGAATGCACGATTAATGGGAGAATACTGAGAAGTGTAGAGGAAGTGACAGACCTTAGAGTGAATGCCCACAGATAGCTGAATGTAGCATGACAGGTCGATAAGGTGGTTAAGAGGTCATATGGAATCCTTTCCCTTATTAGCCGAGGTATTGAATATAAGAGCAGGGAGGTTATGCTGGAACTGCATAAATCATTGGTTAGGCCACAACTTGAGTAATGTGTGCAGTTCTGGTCACCTCATTACAGAAAGGATGTAATTGCACTGGAGAGGGGACAGAGGAGATTTATCAAACATGTTGCCGGGACTGGGAAAATGCAACTTTGAGGAATGATTGGATAGGCTGGGGTTGTTTGCCTTGGAGCAGAGAAGGCTGAGGGGAAATCTGATTGAAACGTACAAAACGTTGAGGGCCCTGGATAGAGTGGTGGTGAAGGGTCTATTCACCTTAGCAGAGAGATCAGTGACAAGAGGGCATGGATTTAAATGATTGGTAGAAAAATTAGAGGGGAGATGAGGAAAAAAATCACCCAGAGTGTGGTGGGGTGGGGGTCTGGATCTCAGTTTCTGAAAGGGTAGAAGAGGCTGAAAACCTCATCTGATTTTAAACGTGCCTTGCGACACCTCAAGTGATTTAATCTGCAGAGCTCGGGACCAAATGCTGGAAGGTGGGATTCGGCTGGGGAGGTCGTTTTTTGGATAGCAGAGACACGATGGGCCAAGTGGCCTCTTTCTGTGTTGTAAACATTCTATGATTTTTCTATGATTTTCTAGGTGCAGATAGGCGGTTTTAGTGAAGGTGTGTAGATGTGGTCAGAAGTTCATCTCGGGGTCAAATATGACACCAAGGTGTGAACAGTCTGGTTTAGTCTCACACAATTGCCAGGGAGAGGTATGGAGTCGGTAGCAAGGGAATTAAGTTTGGAGCAGGGACTGAAAACAATGTCTTCAAACTTCTGAAATTTGAATTGTCACAGCAGAGATGTGAGGTAATACCTTTTAGAAGGATGAATGTGGAGAGACAACACAAGCTACATGTTACAACTGTAAAGGGAGTGCAAGAACAGAGAGACCTGGGAGTTTATGTGTAAATCGTTGAAGGTCACAGGACAGGTTAGCACAACAGTTAATAAAGCATATGAGATCCTGGGCTTTATAAATAGAGGCATAGAAAACAAAACTGGGAAGTTATGCCAAATCTATATAAAACACTACAGCATATCCCAGTACATGACACATGGAATAGCAGAATTTGAAACATATGGTACCAGGGATCTGGGAATTCAGTTACATGGAGAGATTGGAAAAGCTGGGTTTGTTCTCTTTAGAGCAGTGAAGGGTAAGAGGAGATTTAATATCGAATTCAAAATCATGAAGAGTTTTGATGGGGTAATTAATGTGAAACTGTTTCCAGTGTCAGAAAGTTCAGTATTAAGAAGACATAGATTGAAGGTAATTGACAAAGAACCAAAGGTGAAATGAGGAGAATTTTCCTTCTCAGCGAGTTGTTGGGATCAGAAATTCACAGCCCGAAAACATGATGGAAGCAGATTCAATAATATCTTTCAAAAGGGAATTATAATTTAAAAAACTGGAAAAGGCGAAAAAAATAGTCTGGGGATAAAGGAGGAGAGTGGTAATAATTAGACAGCTCTTTCAATGAAACAGCACTAACACAAAGGGCCGAATAGCCTCCTTCAGTGCTGCACCTGTCTCTAATTCTATGAGCAAGAGACATAGAGTGAAGGGAAAGAGAGTGAGAAAGGGGGAAAGAGGGAAAGGAAAATAGAAAGAGAGAGCAAACCGGGTTTGCATCGCTTTTTGAGCAGTGGGGTCATGATCTGCCAGTTGAGGCAGGTGATACAAAATTTCTGGGGCCTCCTCATTACATTTCCGTAAATTTTAGGGGCCGCCCAGGGTGACCCGCGCTGCTGTCTGTCTGCACGCTTAACAGGAGACTTAACTGTGTCTGAGTCTAGCACGTGTTTCAGCCAGGATTCAGCCCTTAAAGGCAATCTGTCCCTCTTAAAGGAAAGCTGCACTGAATCACAGGAGGTTGCTGCTGCTGACTGTGAATGCTGCAATTGGAGAAAAGGTAGATTGAATACTAGCACAGAGAGAGGGCTCTGTGATTCACGGATGTAGTGCTGGAGGCCTTAGTCATGCAGGGTGACAGGAGAAGAGAGGCCATGTATCAGTGGGGTGGGATGTAAACCCTCAAGAAACGCACTCCGAAGGGAATGGGAGCAGGTGGCCAGGGAGGTCAATGCAGGAAGCTTGGCCCCAGGACCTGGCAGCAGAGCCAGAAGAAGTAGAGTGAGCTCACACGGGTGATCAATGTCAGTGAATTCATTTCCACATGGCATCTCCTACCCCCAACATCACCAACCTCTCACACTGCTCAATGTACCACACCCCCATCACTCACCCATCAGCAGTCCTTAACACTCAGGACTCACACCTAACATTTACATACTCCACATCACCTTTACATACCTTCCACTGATACCAGCCTCACATCCACCTTTCACTGCCTTCACATACCACCAGCTATTCAGCTGTTGCAGGCATATCTCCCAAACACAGTGCAACACAATCACTGACATTCTGCTCTCTCTCTTACAGGACAGGGAGCAGCAGTGAACTGTCGGGATCCAGGCTTACCTTCATCCCCTGAGCCTGAGGGAGGAGTTCATTCTCCACCTCATGGGAACGGCTGTGACAGAGCCCGTAGCATCCGGCATCACCGACAGCATTCAGGATGACGTTATGTTCCTGCCTTATGCCCCTTCTTAACACCCACCTCCTCTTCATCCTGCTGTCTGGGATGATGTACAAGCTGCAGATGGTGGGACCATGGATGGCTCTGTGGTATTTACGTGAGGTTGAGTAATTTGTGAAGAGCACATTATAGATGTGGTCGCCCCACAGATTAAGGGAAGAAGAATTACAGTCAAGCAGAATCAGGCAGGTAGCACAGGAGACCCCAGAGTGCATCTCACTCTCCAACCAGTATTCAATACTGAGGAAAGTGATGTTTCATCTGGGGACTGCAGCCAGAGACAAGGCCATGGTACCCGGGCTGTCTCAGCTGTACTGGGGGTGGGAGGGGATACAATGAAGACTAGAATGTTGACAGTGACAGGAGATTCGATAGTCACGGGAACAGACGAGCGTTTCTGAGGCCGCAGACATGCATCCAAGATGGTGTGTTTCCTCCCTGGTGTCATGGTCAAGTTAGCCATCTCAAAGTAGTAATCTCCGGATTACTGCCAGTACCCCGTGCGAGTGAGTATGGAAATAGGAGGATAGTACAGAGGGATGTGTGGCTGGGAGGATGCTGCAGAAGCGGTGAGGTTTGCATTGCTGGGACACTGGGACCAGTTCTGGAGAATGTGGGATCTGTACCGGCCAGACGGTTGCACCTGAACAGAGCTGGAACTAATTTCCTTGCAGGGTGATATGTTAGTGCTATTGGAGAGGGTTTACACTAAATTGGCAGGTGTGTGGGAACCAGGAGTAAACATCAGAGAGGAATTCTAAAGTGCACAGAATACTGGGAGAGATGGATAACACTACAGTAGGGTATAGAAAGTTATTAGTTGAGGTCTGAGTAAGGGAGGAAGTAATAAAGTTTACATCAGGGTTGATGTGCATGTATGTGAATACGGAGTGTGGTTAATAAGACTGGTGAGGTACAGGTGCAGATTGCCATGTGGAAATATGATGTTGTGGCTATAACAGAGATCTGGCTCAAAGAAGGGCAGAACTGGGTGTTAAATATTCCTGGATACAAGGTGTTCAGGAAAAATAGGAAAGGGAGAAAAGGAGTAAGAGTGGTGGTATTGATTAAGGAGAACATTATAGTGCTGGAGAGAGTGAAAGTCCCGGGGACATGTGTGGGGAGGTGGGAATGGGGCTGGGTGGGTGCGTAGGTGGGTGAAGGACAGAATCTATTTGGATAGAGCTAAAGAACAAAAAAAGGTGCATTTACATTGCTTGTTGTTGTCTATAGGCCATCAGCTAATGGGAAGGATGTGGAGGAACAAATCTGCAAGAAAATTACAGAAAGATGCAAGAATTATAGAGTAGTTACAATGGGGGAACATTCATTATCCTAATATGGACTGGGATAGTAGCAATTTAACGGGCAGAGGGAGGCAGGTGTTACTACAGTGTGTGCAGGAAACATTTCTACAACAATATGTTGCTAGTCCAACATGAAAGGAGGCACTGCTAGACCTAGTTCTCGAGAATGAGCTGGACCCAAGTGGATTAAGTATCAGTAGGAGAACATTTAGGGGACAGTGATCATTGTATCATAAGGTTTAGGTTGACTATGGGAAAGGACAAAGAGCAATCCAGAGTAAGAATAATTAACTATGAGAAAGTCAACTTCAACAAGTCATCCGGTGTAAAAATTGAGCTGGGGCGAACAAATTAGAGTCAACGTTTGGCAGGAAAACAGGAGCTGAACAATGGGCTACCTTCAAAGAAGAGATAGTTCGGGCAGAGTTGTGGTAAACGGTTGTTTTTCACACTGGAGGACGGTAGACAGTGATGTTTTCCAAGGGTCAGTTCTAGGACCAACTGATTTTTTTTTTTGCGATATATAAATGAGATGGATCTTGGAATTCAGATTAGAATTTCAATATTTTCCGATGATACCATGCTTGGAGGAATGGTAAGCAGTGAGGATGATGCAAAATGCCTACAACAGGATATAGATAGGCTCGCAGAATGGCCAGAGAAGTGGCAGGTGGAATTTAATACAGAGGAGTGTGAGGTGATGTATTTTGTCAGATGCAATAGGAAAGCAATAGAGACTTAATGGGACAGTTCTAAAGATTGTGCAGGAACTGAGGGACCTGGGGCTCTATATGCATTGATCTTTGAAGGTGGAAGAACATATATGGAGAGTGTTAAGCAAAGCCAATCAGATCTTGGGCTTCATAATTAGAGGCAAAGATACAAAAGCAGGGAAGTTATACTGAAACTGTATAAACCTTTGGTTAGGCCTCAACTAGAGAACTGTGTCCAGTTCTGGTCAGCACACTTTAGGAAGAATGGAAAGTCCTTGAGGGGGTGCAGAGGAGATTTACCAGAATGGTTCCAGGGATTGGAGCGGGGGGGGGGTGGGGAGGGGGGAGCGGGTTGGTTAGTTACAAGGTTAGATTGGAGAAGATGGAGTTGTTCTCCCTGGAGTAAAGGAGATTGAGAGAGGTATGATAAACGTGTACAAGATTATGATAGGCTTAGGTAAGGTAGACAAGGAAAAAGTCTTCTCATTATCTGATGAAACACGGACCAGGGGACACAGATGGAAGGTTTTGGATAAGAGATGCAGGTGGATATGAGGAAGAAATATTTTACACAGTGGATGGTAATGTGCTGGAACTCACTGCCCATGAGGGTGGTGGAAGCCGAGACAATCAATGATTTTAAAAGGAAACTGGATGGACACCTGAAGGAAGTGAACTTGCAGGGATACAGGGATTGAGCGGGGGATTGGGACTGCCTGAATTCTTCCACACAGAGCTGGCACAGAGGGGCAAAATGGCCTCCTTCTGTGTCGTACATGACTCCATGACTCCATCAATTTCTACCACTCTATGTTGGATATGTCTCCTGCTCCTGCCTGGGAAGATCCACATACATAGAAGTTCAATGAAACTGTGACCTTAACGGCCACCAACAGCTACGTCCTCACCCTGGTGTGAGGCTCCAGGTCGTGTTACAGGAGGTGACACAGCTCTGTGACCAGATCCTTATTGAATCAGAGTCACCTCACACATTGCTTCTGGGTTAGGTTTAGGTAGGAATAGTGCTCTTGGAAAACCCTGGGTGGGTAGGGCAGATCCCTTTCCTCCTCCCTCTTTATAGAGCATCCCCTCACTGCAGCCTCTGCTCCATTTGTTGTTCATGTTACAGACCCAGAGACACTGTAACTACAGGCCCCAAACCTCGTCCAGAGTTGAAATGACAAACTCAGTTGAGTGATCATTGCTCGAATGGGAAGGAGATTTGGAGACAGAGAAAGATTAGAATAGGTCAAAAACGTGGGGTTATTGCAGAGACTGGGCAGGGAGTTGTCACAGAGAGAGAGAATGTACAGTGAAACACGTGTGCTCGTCATTGGGACTGGTTTGGGCATCTCGAGATAGATAGAAAGCTTACACCAGAACACGGTGTGCTCATCACTAAGAGCGGGGGGTGGGGGGGGGGGTGGTGGTGCCCGGGGGTGGGGGGGGGGGGCGGTGGGGGGGTTGGTGGCGGGCGGTGGGGGAGCTTTAAGAGAGTTTGAATAAGTAAAACCAGAAATACAATGTCATTAGCATATCACAGGAAATAGTCAATTGATAACCTGGCAGAGAAAAAAAACAGGCACACCTGGGGAGACGGACATCCTAAGGATTATCAAACAGTATGATGGGGATTACGATTTAATTCTCAATAGAATATCTGAGGATGTCCAGAAATACAAATTTAAGATAAAAAAGGTTTGAGATAAGTTGGTTAATGGGGCACATCTCTGCACCTGACGGTTAAATAAAAGACACAAAGAATTGAAGGATGAGATGGACAATTTACAGAAGGAAAATGAAGGTTGGTAGGAGAACATTGGCATCCTGTACAATCAGTTACTCTGGGATCAGGAGCCACATGATGGAGTATATTATCCAGAGAGAAAATTATAACAAATACTGGACCAAAACACTGAGTTACAGGCAGAAACTCCCAGACTAGGGGAGGAGTTAGAAGATGTGAGGAGGGGCTATGAGGGAATTAGACCCGTGTTAAAGCTCTACCTCCCCTGAAGCTGACCACGCCCTGTGTTGAGATAAAATCCGACAGTTTCAGACACAATCCGTCAACAGTGGGCAGTAGTGGCTGCTGTCTCCAAGCACAAAGTCAGATATCCCGGTTCTTCTTCAGACAACATATTTGTGAGCCTCACAGTCTCTGCTCAATCTCCTCCATACAAGGACGACAAGATAACTGGAAATGACCAGGGTATGTACTAACCTGGGCCTAAACTGCAGACCAGTCTAAGAACAAGACTAACCACAGTCACTGACAGTGAGAGAGATGTCACCACCACAGCCACACAGAGGTACCTTACAGCCGTTGAGTCTATAGCTCTAAAGCAGGAACTGGGAATGGTGGATATGAGCAGAAGCTCCCTCGATCTGTGTGTTCTGTGTTCCAATATCCAAATTATTTATATATATCAGAAAAATATCAGTGGTCCAAGCACTGCCCCTTGGGGAAACACCACTGTCTACCTTCCTCCAGTCTGAAAAAAGCAACTGTTTTCCACAACTCACCGTTTTCTCTCATTAAGCCAGTTAATTTTTTTATCCAAGCTGACACTGACCCTCTTATTCCATGAGAATCAATGAACTGTCCAGCTGTCACAAAGAAACTGGAAGTTCAGAATAAAATTAAGTGAAATGCTAAATGCAACAGTTAACTAACTTTATTGTATTTAGTACTCTGTACAAGTAGTACTCCCTAAAACTGGACTCTGTGCAACTTACTGGATTTAAGGTTTAGGAAGAGAATTCCAGAGCTCAGGGAAGAGAACAGAAAGTGCTGGAAATACTCAGTGGGTCTGGCAGCATCGGCGCAGAGAGAAACAGAGTTAATGTTTCAGATCTGTGACCCTTCATCAGAACTGGTAAACGTCAGAAATGATGATGTACAAGCTGCAGATGGTGGGATCATGGACCTCCTGCTTTCCACCACCCCCAATCCCTCACCCCAACCCTCCCCTTCTGATGTTATACTTTCCAATGATAACCCAATAATACCAGCTTCCCAGTCACTGCAGCTCCATGAGATAGAAAGAGAGCAGCAGCACAGCACTGATGGTGAAGACCCATCACTTGGTCTGACCCTCACAGTCACCAGATCAAATACTTACAGTGCGTGTAACTTGGAGGCTGATATAGAGTCGGAATCTGCATGTGGTGAGTCACCGAGCACGAGTGAGCTGCAGCCAGGCCAGGGGGAAAGGATAGTTTATGTGTCAGCTCACCGGAGGGCGAGGTCACAAACGAGTTATAATACACAGGACTCAGATGTGAACATTGCTGGAGCTGCCGCCCATGTCGAGGTGTTGAAATCCGAATCCGAGCTTTCACGTCACAGAGCTGCACGAGGACGTCCTGCAAGGCCATCTGCGGTCACCGCCAGTGAAACTCAGCCATGCTGCAGCCACTGGGGAAACACTATGTAGGAGAACTAGGCAAGTTGAGGAAATCCACAAGACTGGCACTCAGGGGATACACAAGGGTGAATAGTTCAGTTTTGTTGGTACAATTGGATGTGTTGTTGGATAAAGATGCTAATAAAAAGGTTTTTGTTGGTGGTGTTTGTTGCAGGATGGTGATAAAGGAGACACTGTGATGGGGCGTCTCAGATGGGTGTAATGGTGGAGAATGGGGGATCCAAGATGGGAAAGGGAGGTTGTCCGATGCGAACTGGAATCTTAGCAGGGACTCTCCAACAGCCTGTCCGGGTCGAAGGCATCCACGAAATATACTCCCTGCCTCCTCCTCCTCCTGAGTTGGCCTCCGGATTCCTGGTGCCAATGCCTGTGTCCTCATGATGGTGAGGATTATGAAGGGTGCAGCAGAACACCATGAACTTGAACACCTGATCCAGTGTGTACTGGAGGACTCCCCCCGAGCGGTTCAGACATCGGAACCATTGCTTCACCTGGTGGTTTTGTGTGGGGGAAGAGGTGTCTAGAGTTGAGAGGTCATGAGCCACATTCTGGTTCTGTATGGAGGCCTGACGTGTTGGGAATGGCTGACTGCTTCAGAATGAAGGTATGGTGGCTGCTGCCAGGATAGTGGACATTAACCAACATGATGTACTGGGCATTCTCACACACCAACTGTACATCAATGGAGTGAGAGTTGTTTCAGTTCCTGTGCCTCTCCCCATTGACATGGGGGCCCCGCAGAGATACCTACGCCATCAGGTATTCTGCTATCCTGACAAAGCCACGAGACCTCTCATCCTGCTTCTCCCTGCTGAGGTAGCAGACGGTATAATTCACCTCACCCAACATCGGTGGTCTCCGTCACACAGCAGATACATCAATAGACAACATAGAGAGAGATAATGGATCCTTCAGCCGCTCTTGCCTGGATAAATCCAGATAAGAACATAAGAACTAGGAGCAGGAGTAGGCAGTTCAGCCCCGCGAACCTGTTCTGCCATTCAATATGATCATTGCTGATCTCATCTCGGCCTCTACTCCACTTTTCTGCCCGTTCTCCATAACGCTTCAACCCATTTCTAATAAAAATCTGTCTATCTCCTCCTTAAATTTACTCAATGTCCCGGCATCCACCGCACTATGGCGTAGTGAATTCCACAGACTCACAACTCTTTGAGGGAAGAAATTTCTCTTCATCTCTGTTTTATATCTGCACCCCCTTTATCCTAATACTATGACCTCTCTTTCCAGATTGCCCCACGAGAGGAAACATCTTCTCTACGTCTACTTTATCGTCAGTATTTACAGTAGAGAAAGAAAATGTTGCCGAGGAGATTACTGAGATACAGCCTACTAGGCTAGATGGGATTGAGATTCACAAGGAGGAGGTGTTAGCAATTTTGGAAAGAGTGAAAATAGATAAGTCCACTGGGCCAGATGGGATTTATCCTAGGATTCTCTGGGAAGCCAGGGAGGAGATTGCAGAGCCGTTGTTGTTGATCTTTAAGTCGTCATTGTCGACAGGAGTAGTGCCGGAGGACTGGAGGATAGCAAATTTTGTCCCCTTGTTCAAGAAGGGGAGTAGAGACAGCCCTGGTAATTATAGACCTGTGAGCCTTACTTCGGTTGTGGGTAAAATGTTGGAAAAGGTTATAAGAGACAGGATTTATAATCATCTTGAAAAGAATAAGTTCATTTGCGATAGTCAGCACGGTTTTGTGAAAGGTAGGTCGTGCCTCACAAACCTTATTGAGTTTTTCGAGAAGGTGACCAAACAGGTGGATGAGGGTAAAGCCGTGGATGTGGTGTATATGGATTTCAGTAAGGCGTTTGATAAGGTTCCCCACGGTAGGCTATTGCAGAAAATACGCAAGTATGGGGTTGAAGGTGATTTAGAGCTTTGGATCAGAAATTGGCTAGCTGAAAGAAGACAGAGGGTGGTGGTTGATGGCAAATGTTCATCCTGGAGTTTAGATACTAGTGGTGTACCGCAAGGTTCTGTTTTGGGGCCACTGCTGTTTGTCATTTTTATAAACGACCTGGATGAGGGTGTAGAAGGGTGGGTTAGTAAATTTGCGGATGACACGAAGGTCGGTGGAGTTGTGGATAGTGTCGAAGGGTGTTGTAGGGTACAGAGGGACATAGATAGGCTGCAGAGCTGGGCTGAGAGATGGCAAATGGAGTTTAATGCGGAGAAGTGTGAGGTGATTCACTTTGGAAGGAGTAACAGCAATGCAGAGTACTGGGCTAATGGGAAGATTCTTGGTAGTGTAGATGAGCAGAGAGATCTTGGTATCCAGGTACATAAATCCCTGAAAGTTGCTACCCAGGTTAATAGGGCTGTTAAGAAGGCATATGGTGTGTTAGCCTTTATTAGTAGGGGGATCGAGTTTCAGAGCCACGGGGTCATGATGCAGCTGTACAAAACTCTGGTGAGGCCGCACCTGGAGTATTGCGTGCAGTTCTGGTCACCGCATTATAGGAAGGATGTCGAAGCTTTGGAAAGGGTGCAGAGGAGATTTACTAGGATGTTGCCTGGTATGGAAGGAAGGTCTTACGAGGAAAGGCTGAGGGACTTGGGGTTGTTTTCGTTAGAGAGAAGGAGGAGGAGAGGTGACTTAATAGAGACATACAAGATAATCAGAGGGTTAGATAGGGTGGATAGTGAGAGTCTTTTTCCTCGGATGAGGATGGCAAACACGAGGGGACATAGCTTTAAGTTGAGGGGTGAAAGATATAGGACAGATGTCAGAGGTAGTTTCTTTACGCAGAGAGTAGTAGGGGCGTGGAACGCCCTGCCTGCAACAGTAGTAGACTCGCCAACTTTAAGGGCATTTAAGTGGTCATTGGATAGACATATGGATGTAAATGGAATAGTGTAGGTCAGATGATCGGCGCAACATCGAGGGCCGAAGGGCCTGTACTGCGCTGTAATATTCTAATTCTAATTCTAATTCTAATTCTAATTCTAATTCTAATCCTTTAATGATCTTATATACCCCATTAGATCTCGTCTCATTCTTCTAAACTCTAGATAGTAAAGGCATAAACTGCTTAATCTCTCTTCATAAGACAAACCCCTCATCCCTGGATTCAATCTCGTGACCCTCCTGTGAACTGTCTCCGATGCAACTACATCCATCCTCAAGTGAGCAGACCAAAACTGTACGCAATACTCCAGGTGCGGTCTCATTAATACCTTGTACAGTTGCAGCAACACTTCCCTACTTTTATATTCTATTCCTTTAGCAATAAATGCCAAAATTCAATTTGCTTTCCTTATCACCTGCTGTATCTGCAAACTAGTTTTCTGTGATTCATGCACGAGGCCACCCAGATCTCTCTGCACCGAAGTACTCTGAAGTTTCTCTCTATTTAGATAATAATTTACCTTTCTATTTTTCTGACCAAAATGGATAACATCACACTTAACCACGTTAAACTCCATCTGCCAAATTTTGTCCCATTCCCCAAACCTATCCATATCAATTTGTAAATTTCTTATGTATTTATTGCAACTTACTAATCGATCTATTTTAGTGTCACCTGCAAATTTGGCAATAGTACCTTCTATCCCTGCATCCGTCATTGAGATAGATTGTAAATAGTTGGGGCCCAAGGGCCAAACCCTGAGGCACCCCACGAATTACATCTTGCCAACCAGAAAAAAACTCATTGATCCCGACTCTCTGTTTTCTGTTGGTTAGCCAATCAGCTACCCAAGCTAATAAATTGCCCCTAACACCATGTGATCTTACCTTGTGTATTAACCTTTTGTGTGGCACCTTACAAATGCCTTCTGGAAGTCTAGATATACTACATCTACAGGATCCCCATTTTCCACATTTCTTGTCACAGCTTCGAAGCACTCTCGCAAATTCGTCAAACACGATTTACCCTTCAGAAAATCTGACTCTGATGGGTTGCTTTTGACTTTCTTAATGTCCTGTTATTACTTACTTAATAATGGATTGTGACACTTTCCCAACGATAGATGTTAAACTAATTGGTCTACTGTTTCCTACATTAAGCCTCCCTCCCTTTTTGGATAAGGGCGTTATACAGGCATTTTTCCAATCCACTGGAACCTTTCCCGCATGCAGGGAATCTTGGAACATTATAACCAATGGATCCACTGTCTCCGCTGCTATTTCCTTTCAGACCCTAAGATGTAGGCCATCAGGCCCTGGGGATTTCTCTGCCTTCAATCACAATAGTTTGTTCAGTACCTTTTCCCTCGTGACTTTTTTTTATTCATTCATGGGATGCGGGCGTCGCTGGCTAGGCCAGCATTTATTGCCCATCCCGAATTGCCCTTGAGAAGGTGGTGGTGAGCTGCCTTCTTGAAACGCTGCAGTCCACTTGGGTTAGGTATACCCACAGTGCTGTTAGGAAGGGAGTTCCAGGATTTTTACCCAGCGATAGTAAAGGAACAGCGATATAGTTCCAAGTCAGGATGGTGTGTGACTTGGAGGGGAACTTTCAGGTGGTGGTGTTCCCAATCATTCTATACCCTTATCCTTCTAGTTGGTAGAGGCTTTGGGTTTGGAAGGTGCTGTCTAAGGAGCCTTGGTGCATTGCTGCAGTGCATCTTGTAGATGGTACACACTGCTGCTACTGTGCATCGGTTGTGGAGGGAGTGAATGTTGGTGGATGGGGGGGGGGGCAATCAAGTAGGCTGCTTTGCTCTGGATGGTGTTGAGCTGCTTGAGTGTTGTTGGAGCTGCACCCATCCAGGCAAGTGGAGAGTATTCCATCACACTCCTGACTTGTGCCTTGTAGATAGTGGACAGGCTTTGGGGAGTCAGGAGGTGAGTTACTCGCCTCAGGATTCCTAGCGTCTGACCTGCTCTTGTAGCCACGGTAATTCTATGGCTACTCCAGTTCAGTTTCTGGCCAATGGTAGCCCTCAGGATGTTGATAGTGGGGGATTCAGCGATGGTAATGCCAGTGAATGTCAAAGGGAGATGGTTCGATTCTCTCTTGTTGGAATCGCTCATTATCTGGCACTTGTATGGCACGAATGTTATTTGACACTTAGCTCACGCCTGGATATTGTCCATGTCTTGGTGCATTTCTACACAGACTGCTTTTCAGTATCTGAGAAGTCACGAAGGGTGCTGAACATTGTTCAATCATCAGCGAACATCCCCACTTCTGACCTTATGATTGATGGAAGGTCATTGATGAATCAGCTGAAGATGGTTGGGCCGAGGACACTACCCTGAGGAACTCCTACAGTGATGTCCTGGAGATCAGATGATTGACCTCCATCAATCACAACCATCTTCCATTGCTCTAGTTTTGAATCCAACCAGCGGAGGGCTTTCCCCTGATTCCCATTGACCTCAGTTTTGCTGGGG
The DNA here is from genome assembly GCF_036365525.1 of Heterodontus francisci. Lineage (NCBI taxonomy): Eukaryota > Metazoa > Chordata > Chondrichthyes > Heterodontiformes > Heterodontidae > Heterodontus > Heterodontus francisci. The sequence goes on from NW_027140656.1 coordinate 186,284, forward strand.
CTCCTTGATGCTATACTCGGTCAAATGCTGCCTTGCTGTCAAGGGCAGTCACTCTCACCTCACCTCTTGAGTTCAGCTCTTTTGTTCATGTTTGAACAAAGGCTTTAATGAGGTCAGGAGCTGAATGGCCCTGGTGGAACCTAAACTGAGCATCACTGAACAGGTTCTTGCTGAGCAAGTGTCGTTTGATGGCACTGTTGAAGTCACCTTCCATCACTGTACTGATGATTGAGAGGAGGCTGATGGGGCGGTAATTGGCCGAGTTGGATTTGTCCTGCTTTTTGTGTACAGGACATACCTGGGCAAATTTCCACATTGCAGGGTAGATGCCAGTGTTTTAGCTGTACTGGAACAGCTTGGCTAGGGGTGCCGCTTGTTCTGGGCACAGGTCTTCAGTACTACTGCCAGAATATTGTCAGGGCACAATAGCTTTTTCAGTATCCAATGCCTTCAGTCTTTTCTTGATATCACGTGGAATGAATCAAATTAGCTGAAGTCTGTCATCTGTGATGCTGGGGACTTCAGGAGGAGGCCGAAATCAGCCTCAACTCGGCCCTTCTGGCTGAAGATTGTTGCAAATGCTTCAGCCTTATCTTTCACAGTGATGTGCTGGGCTCCCTCATCATTGAGGATGGCGATATTTGTGGAGCCACTTCCTCCAGGTAGTTGGATAATTACCCACCACCATTCAGGGCTGGATGTGGCAGGACTGCAGAGCTTAGGCCTGATCCATTGCTTCTGGGTTCGCTTAGCTCTGTTCACTTAGCTTACGCAGTTTTACACGCAGATAGTCCTGGGTTGTAGCTTCATCAGGTTGACACCTCATTTTGAGGTATGCCTGGTGCTGCTACTAGCATGCCCTCCTGCACGCTTCATTGAACCAGGGTTGGTCTCCCAGCTTGATGGTAATGGTAGAATGGGGAATATGCCGGGCCATGAGGTTACAGATTGTGGTTGAGTACAAGTCTGCTGCTGCTGATGGCCCACGACGCCTCATGGATGTCCAGTTTTGCATTGCTAGATCTGTTCGAAATCTGTCCCATTTAGCACGGTGGTAGTGCCACACAACACGATGGAGGGAATACCAAATGGGAAGTTGGGACTTTATCTCCACAAGGTCTGTGCAGTGGTCACTCCTACCAACACTGTCATGGACAGATGCATCTGCGGCAGGCGGATTGGTGAGGACGAGGTCACTAGTGGTGCTACTGAGCCACTCTTGGTGATGGACATTGAAGTCCCCCACCCAGAATACATTTTGTGCCCTCGCCACCCTCAGTGCTTCCTCCAAGTGCTGTTCAACATTGAGGAATACTGACTCATCAGCTGAGCGAGGGCGGTAGGTGGTAATCAGCAGGAGGTTTCCTTGTCCATGTTTGATCTGATGCCATGAGACTTCGTGGGGTCCAGGGTCGTTGTTGAGGGCAAATCCGTTCCTTCTGTATGCCACTGTACCTCTGCTGGGTCTGTCCTGCCGGTGGGACAGGACATACCCAGGGATGATGATGGCAGTGTCTGAGACATTGCCCGTGAGTATGGCTTTTTCAGGCTGTTGCTTGAATAGTCTGTGGGAGAGCTCTCCCAACTTCGGCTGGGCTCCCAACAAGCCCCCAGATGTTAGTCAGGAGGACTTCGCAGGGTGGACAGGGCTGGGTTTGCCGTGGTCGTTCCCGGTCAATGCTGGGTGGTCTGTGCAGTTTCATTCCTTTTTATTGACTCCGTAGTAGTTAGTTACAACTGAGTGGCTTGCTAGGCCACGTCAGAGGGCATGTAAGAGTCAATCATATTGCTGTGGGTATGGAGTCAGGGTATGGACAGCAGATTTCCTTCCGTTAAGGACATTAGTGAACCAGATGGGTTTTTACAACAATCGACAGTGGTTTCATGGCCATCACCAGACTAGCTTTTAATTCCAGATTTATTAATTGAATTCAAAGTCCACCTTCTGCTGTGGTGGGATTCGAACCCATGTCCCCAGAACAATACCCTGGGTCCCTGGTTTATTAGTCCAGTGACAATACCACTACACAACCGCCTCCCCATATTATGATTGTTCTAAATTCCTCTCTTTCTGTAACTTCTACATTACCAGTTACTATAGAGATGGTACTAGTGTCCTCCACCGTGAAAACTGTGGCAAAATACTGATTTAGTGTCTCCGCCATTTCTGTGTCCCCCTCTATCAACATCCCAGTCTCATCCTCCAAGGGACCAATATTCACTTTAGCTACTCTCTTACCTTTCATATACTTAAAGAAGCTTTTGCTATCCGCGTTTATATTTTGTGCTAATTTTCTTTCATAATGTACTTTTTCACTTTTTATTTATTTTTTAGTAACCCTTTGTTGATCTTTAAATATTTCCCAATCCTCCAGCCTGCCAGTGGCCTTTGCAATATGGTAAGCCTTAGTCTTTGTCTTTATGTTATCCTTAACTTCCTTGCTTAGCCATGGATGTCTTTCCCCCTCTTCGAATCTTTCTTCCTCTTTGGAATACATTTTAGTTGGGAGGAATTGAATTTCTCCTGAAATATCTGCCACTGCCCATCAACTTTCCTCCCTTTTAGTCTTCCTGCCCAGTCCACGAGGGCCAAATCAGTCCTCATGTCTATGTAATTACCTTTGTTTGACTCCAGAACGCTGGAGCGGGACTCCAGTTTCTCGCCCTCAAAATGGATTTGATATTCCAGCAAGCTATGATCACTGTTCCGTAGAGGATCCTTAACTATGAGATCATTAGTTAATCCCACCTCATTTCACAATGCCAAATCTAGAATAGCCTGCTCCCTAGTTGGTTCCACAACATACTGCTCCAAAAAACAATCTCTAATGCATTCAATGAACTCTCCCTCGGGGCTACCTTTGACAATTTGACTAATCCAGTCTATATACATATTAAAATCACCCTTGCCGTACCTTTCTCACAAGTTCCCTCAGTATTTCTTGGTTTATACTGTTCCCCACTGCGGGACTACTGTTTGGGGAACTATAGATTACTCCCACCAGGGACTTCTTCCCTTTCTATTACTTATTTCTATGCACACTGAATCTATGTCTTAATCTCCAGTGCCTATATCATTTCTCACCATAGCACTGATATTTTTCTCTACTAACAATGCTACACCTCTTCCTTTTCCTTCCTGTCTATCCTTCCAAAATACTAAGTACCCTTGGATATTCAATTCCCAAACCTGAATTCCCTGCAACCACGTATCAGTCATCGCCAATAAATCATACCCATTCGTCTTCATTTGTGCTGTTAACTCATTTATTTTATTCCGAATGATTCCTGCATTCAGATACAAAGCTTTTAAGTTTGTTTGATTATCAATTTTCAAAGTTACATAGAAGTTCAATGAAAGTCGGACCATATCAACCATTGACAGCTCCGTCCTCATCCATGTGTGAGGCTCCAGTTCATGTTACAGGAGTTGACACGGCTCTGTGACCACCTCCTTATTGAATCTGATTCACCTCACACACTGCTCCTGGGTTAGGTGTAGGTGGGAAAAGTGCTCTTGGAAAACCCAGGCTGGGTAGGGAAGAACCCCTTTGTCCTCCCGCTTTACAGAGCTTCCCCTCTCTGCAGCCTCTGCTCCATTTGTTGGTCATGTTACAGACCCAGAGGCACTGTAACTACAGTCCCCATACCTCGTCCAGAGTTGGGTCACAAATCCTCTTTTTTCACTGAATCTTTGCAGCAGCTCCCAACACGACCTCCAGAAAACCATCCACAGCACCGCCACTAACTTTACAATAGCAGAAGTAAGTCAAAAGCCCCTCACCTGTAAGTTGGATGTCTGGTCCTTTGAAATAACACTAGAGGAGGTTCTTCATGCTGCTGAATGTACTTTCAGCTGAGAGTACTAACACAGGCAGTCAGTGGACATGCACAGACAAAGTGTCAAAGATATACATCAAAGATGTCGGATTAGCTGATTGACGTCAATTCAAACGCTTCCTCACACTAACAGCACATGCATGGTATACCCAGGCTAGATCCCTTCCCAGCATGGGGCACTATGCTGGACACACGAGAAGTGGCTGGCTGTGCAGTGCACATCATTTTCTCTATCCAGGTTTCATCGCATTGGCACCAGTGCTGCCACAGAGTGAAAATCACAGCAGAGGAAGATATAGAGTGAAAGCAACTCACTTCAAAAAGGGAAATGGGAAAAGACTTGACGGCATAATGTTTTCAATAATATGTGAAATGGAAGGGAAATGGGACTAATTGGAAGGGTGAGACCATGTAGATCAGTGAGTACGGGGTAATGGGTGATCAGGATTTGGTGTGAGTTAGGATACAGTCAGCAGAGGTTTATAACTGGGAGGGTGACCGGGATAGAATTGGAATAGTCAAGTGTGGATTTAACAAAGGTGCAGATGAGGGCTTATTCAGCAGATGGGCTGAGGCAGAGGTGATGATGGGTGATGTTACAGAGGTGGTAGTCGGTCGGGTTGGTGTGGGGGGGAATATGGCGATGAACTCATCTCAGGTATAAATATAAAACAGAGGTTACAAACAGTCTCTTTCAGCCTCAGACATTGGATAGGTAGGGGAATACAGATAGTGGATATAGTGTGGACTTTATGACAGAGACTGAACACAGTGGCTTACGTCTTCCAAACATTTACATGACAAGAAAACTAAATCAGTGAAATGTGGTTTATAGATCTAATGGTTGGATACAGAGACTTACCAGGGACACCAATAATCGCGAGGATGGGATAGTAAATCGTTTCAATCATTTTCAGAGCATAATAGATCCGAAATTCTAATATCATCCAAACATAATCAGCAGTAACCAAGCCAAACCAAAAGGAGAAAGTCCTGCTGTCCATTGTTGTAATATTCCAATCTATTGTCCTCAGATTCTGACCCATTGTTGCAATATTCTTATCAATTGTTCCGAGATTCTGATCGATCCAATCTCTGTCTCTCTCTGCAGTCACGGATCCCTGTTAGTGCCGTGGGTAATGCTCCCACTGAAACTATGAGTTAACACATTGAAAGGACTCCCTTATTAATAGAACAGGGAAAACCTCCAGTGACACAATTGGGGTCCATAGTGACTGACATTAATTACAGTCAATGAACAAACAGGTTCAGTTAACACCTTTTTCTCCAACAATTTTTGTACCACAATAGTGTGGAAGTGTTCCTATGTCTAGTTGGGATATATGAGGTTTGTTGAAAAAAGGAATGGTGGAAATAGCAGAGGCACTGGCCAGAAGCTTTCAATCCTCCTTGGATCTGGGAGTGCTGACAGAGGACTGGAGGGTTGCAAATGTTACAACCTGCTTAAAAAAGGAGACATGAACTGAACCCTGCAACTACTGACCAGTCAGTCTAATGTCAGTGGTTGGAAATTTCTAGAGGCCATAACCCTGTACAAACATATATCTTTCTTGGAAAAACATTGTATAATAAATAACAAACAGCACGGATAGGTTAATGACCAATCACGTCTGATAATCATGATCAAGTTCGTTGATAACATAACTGAGTGTTGAAGAGGATAGTGTGTTTTATGTTATGTTTACGGACTTTCAAAAGGCCTGTGATCAAATGACATGTCATAGACTTGTTATGAAAATTTTGGAATAGCAATTTTTTAAAGTGTGATAATAGATAAGTCCCCTGGGCCAGATGGGATTTATCCTAGGATTCTCTGGGAAGACAGGAAGGAGATTGCAGAGCTTTTGTCCTTGATCTCTACGTCGTCATTGTCGACAGGAATAGTGCCGGAAGACTGGAGGATAGCAAATGTTGTCCCCTTGTTCAAGAAGGGGAGTAGAGACTGCCCTGGTAATTATAGACCTGTGAGCCTTACTTGGGTTGTGGGTAAAATGTTGGAAAAGGTTATAAGAGATAGGATTTATAATCATCTTGAAAAGAATAAGTTCATTAGCGATAGTCAGGACGGTTTTGTGAAGGGTAGGTCGTGCCTCACAAACCTTATTGAGTTTTTTGAGAAGGTGACCAGACAGGTGGATGAGGGTAAAGCAGTGGATGTGGTGTATATGGATTTCAGTAAGGCGTTTGATAAGGTTCCCCACGGTAGGCTATTGCAGAAAATACGGAAGTATGGGATTGAAGGTGATTTAGAGCTTTGGATCAGAAATTGGCCAGCTGAAAGAAGACAGAGGGTGGTGGTTGATGGCAAATGTTCATCCTGGAGTTTAGTTAATAGTGGTGGACCGCAAGGATCTGTTTTGGGGCCACTGCTGTTTGTCATTTTTATAAATGACCTGGATGAGAGTGTAGACGGGTGGGTTAGTAAATTTGCGGATGACACGAAGGTCGGTGTAGTTGTGGATCGTGCCGAAGGATGTTGTCGGTTTCAGAGGGACATAGATAGGCTGCGGAGCTGGGCTGAGAGATGGCAAATGGAGTTTAATGCGGAAAAGTGTGAGGTGATTCACTTTGGAAGGAGTAACAGGAATGCAGAGTACTGGGCTAATGGGAAGATTCTTGGTAGTGTAGATGAACAGAGAGGTCTTGGTGTCCAGGTACATAAATCCCTGAAAGTTGCCACCCAGGTTAATAGGGCTGTTAAGAAGGCATATAGTGTGTTAGCTTTTATTAGTAGGGGGATCGAGTTTCGGAGCCACGAGGTCATGCTGCAGCTGTATAAAACTCTGGTGCGGCCGCACCTGGGGTATTGCGTACAGTTCTGGTCACCGCATTATAGGAAGGATGTGGAAGCTTTGGAAAGGGTGCAGAGGAGATTTACTAGGATGTTGCCTGGTATGGAGTGAAGGTGTTACGAGGAAAGGCTGTGGGACTTGAGGTTGTTTTCGTTGGAGAGAAGGAGGAGGAGAGGTGACTTAATAGAGACATATACGATAATCAGAGGGTTAGATAGGGTGGATAGTGAGAGTCTATTTCCCCGGATGGTGATGACAAACTCGAGAGGACATAGCTTTAAGTTGAGGGGTGATAGATATAGGACAGATGTCAGAGGTAGTTTCTTTACTCAGAGAGTAGTAGGGGCGTGGAACGCCCTGCCTGCAACAGTAGTGGACTCGCCAACTTTCAGGGGATTTAAGTGGTTATTAGATAGACATATGGATGAAAATGGAATAGTGTCGGTCAGATGGTTTCACAGGTCGGCTCAACATCGAGGGCCGAAGGGCCTGTACTGCGTTGTAATGTTCTATGTTCTATGTTCTATGAAAAATGGAGCACATGGATTAATGTGACAGTCATAGCGTGGATATGACACTGACTCAGGGACAGAAAGTAGAGAGAAGTGATGAAGTTCATTGTTCAGACTGGTGGAGGGGGAGTATTCAGTGTTGTTTCTCAGGGGTTAGTATTAGAATCAGTGCTCTTCCTGACTTGTAGATAGATGTACAAGTGATAGAGACTTGTATGTAAAAAAACATAATTTCAATGCTTGCAGATGACATGAAACTCATAAATAAGGATGGCAAAGGCGCAGACCACAGAATTATCCAATCTCACTGACTTAAATTTATTATAGACTCTAATACAAATTTAAAATTATTTATCACTCTCTCTTACTTATTTGTGTGATTTGCCTATGAGTGTGCACTTGAATGTGCACCGTATATTTTTATTATTTTATTCAGATCCAGTTTAGATTGTTAAGTATAATAAACGCACCTCTTGTTTGAACTCAAGAAAACCTGTCCGATTGGTTCTTTCACGATCACAATAAAGGTAAAAGGTAAAATACTCACTGAGGTAGTCAGCACGTCCACTGCTAAAAAGAACAAATCCAGTTGCGAACAAATGAAAGATAGGACAAGAGGGAAGACTGAGACCTCTCCTCACCTGCTGTAACAGAAATGTGGAGGTTCTCGAGATTGTAACCCAACGACAAACGAGAAATTGGAAGTGTCATAGAGTCACAGAGTTATACAGGACAGAAACAGTCCATTCGGACCACTGTGTCCTTGTCGGCCATCAAGCCTGTCCATTTTAATCCCATTTTCCAGCACCAGTCCAGTAACCATGTATGCTATGGCACTTCAAGTGCTAATCTAAATACTTCTTAAATCCTGTAAGGGTCCTGCCTCTTCCACCCCTTCAGGTAGTGGGTTCCGGATTCCAACCACCCTCTGGTTAATTTTTCTCCCTCAAATCCCCTCTAAACCGCCTGCCCCTTAACTTAAATCAATGCCCCATGCTTACTGACACCTCCAAGAAGGGAAAAGATTTCTTCCTATCTACCCTAACTGTGCCCTCATAATTTGTCGTGCTTTCCGTCTCTCACTCTTTTCGAATAAAGGAGGTAGATTCGCAATAAGGGAGTTACATATAGAGTGAAGTAACTTGGTGCAGGCGAAAACCCCTCTCTGTTGAAAAGGTGAGTAATGTAGCAGGACAGTTAGGGATTACTCTCCGTCCAAAGCTAGGAAACCCGAAATCCTAAGACTTGTGGCCAACCATTTTTCACTTGAAGCTGAAGACTCAAACAGAGTTAGAATCACTAACAGATAGAGTAATGTTAGCTAAGGTAAAACTAGAACAGAAGAGACTAGAATTAGAATTCCAGAGAGCGTGAGAAAGAGCAGAGTGATTGTCAAGAAAGGGAAAAAGTAAGAGTGTTCCAGAAGGAGAAGGAGGAAAGGGAGTTAAGGTGGCTCAAACAACGCGATGAAGACCCAGTGCACCTGGTGAAGGCACAGCTAGTGAGGGAGCTGCCCCCAGCTCAGGACCATGTGCTGAACTCTTAAACTTCTCCCAGTTCATTCCAAAGTTCAATGAGGAGGATGTGGGAGAATGTTTCATCACTTTTGATAAGCTTGCAAAGCAGCTGAAATGGCCGGAAGACAGCTGGATGCTGTTTTTACAAAACATAATAACAGGGAAAGCCCATGGGGTTTATTCACTGCTGCCAGATGAAAGTTCATTAGATTATGAGGTGACTAAAAATGCTATCCTGGGTGTACATGAGATAGTATCGGAAGTGAACCGCCAATGATTCTGAACCCTCGGAAAGCAGCCTGGCTAAACTGACCTCGAGTTTGAAGGAGTTACGCAGCTAAGGAATATAGGAACATAGGAGCTGAATACAACCATTCAGCCCATCGATCCTGCTCGACTATTCAATATGATCCTGGCTGATCATCCTCTTCAATGCCTTTTCCCCACACTATCCTCATATCCCCTTATGTCAGTGGTATATAGAAATCTGTCAATCTCTGTTTTAAACATACTCAATGACTGCGCTTCCATAGCCCTCTGGGGTAGAGAATTCCAAAGGTTCACAACCCTCTGAGTAAAGAAATCACTCCTCATCTCTGTCCTAAATGGCTTTCAAATTGTGTCCCTTGGTTCTAGACTCCCCAACCAGGGGAAACTTCTTAGCTGCCTTGTCTATCCCTTTAAGTATTTTGTAGGTTTCAATGAGATCACCGTTCATTCTTCGAAACTCGAGAGAATACATGGTCAGTTTCTTCAATCTCTTTTCGTAGAACAGTCCCGCCATCCCAGGAACAAGTCTGGTGAATCTTTGTTACAGTCCCTCTATGGTCATAATATCCTTCCTCAGATAAGGGGACCAAAACTGCACACAGTACTCCAGGTGCGATCTAACCAAGGTTCTATGCAATTGAATCAAGACTTCACTACTCCTGTATTCAAATCCTCTAACGATAAAAGTAACACACATTAGCCTTCCTAAATGCTTGCTGCACCTGCATGTTAGCTTTAAGTGACCTATTGACAAGGACACCCAGGTCCCTTTGTACATCTACACTTTCTCATCTCTTACCATTTAAGAAATACTCTGCACATCTATTCATTCTACCCAAGTGGCCCACCTCACATTTTTCCACATTATATTCCATCTACCATGTTCTTGCCCACTCGCTAAGTCTGTCCAAATCCCCTTGAAGCCGTTTTGCATCTTCCTCATAACTCACATTCCCACCTAGTTTTGTGTCATCTGCAAACTTGAACATATTACTTTGGTCCCCATATCCAAATCATCGATATATATTGTGAACAGCTGGGGCCCAAGCACACATCCCTTTGGCACCCCACTAGTCACATCCTGACAACGCAAGAATGGCCCGTTTATTCCTACTCTCTGTTTCCTGCCTGTTAACCAATCCTTACTGCATGTCAGTATATTACCTCCTTTCCCATGTGTTTTAATTTTGCTTACCAATCTCCTGTGGGGCACTTTATCAAAAGCCTCCCGAAAATCCACCGGCTCCCCTTTTCTATTCTGTGAGTAACATCCTAAAAAAAGTCCAACAGGTTCGGCATGAATGATTTCCTATTCATAAATCCATGTTGACTCTGCCCAATCAGATCCATTTATCACATACTTTAGAATAGATTCTGGCACTTTCCCTCGTACTAATGGAAGCCTAACAGGTCTGTAATTCCCAATTTTCTCTTTCCCTCCCTTCTTAAATAGTGGGGTGACATTTGCGACCTTCCAATCTGCAGGAAGCGTTCCAGAATTGATGGAATTTTGAAAGTGGATCACCAATATGTCTACAATCCCCATAACTACTTCCTTCAACACTCTGGGATGTAGAATATCAGATCTTGATGAATTATCAACCTTCAGCACGATTAAATTCGCCAATACAACTTCTTACTAATACTAATTTCCCTCAATTCCTCATTCTCCCAAATCCCTTGGATCTCTAATTCTGGGAGATTTCTTGTATCTTCCACAGTGAAGAAAGACACAAGATAATCATTTAGCTTCTCTGCCATTTCTCTATTCTCCATTATAAATTCTCCTGACTCTGCCTGTAATGGATCCACATTTGTCTTTGCTAAATACTTCCTTTATACGTACCGATAGAAGATTTTGCAATGCATTTTTGAGTTTACTTTTGACCAGTAGATATGGAGACTCAAGATAGAGCCCACATATGAAAACCTCAGAATGGTGATCCTTCTCCAGGAGTTTCCACTGTATTAAGGCAGGCCACCTCCCATTAAAACCCACACAGAGGAACAAAAGGTTCAAAGAGCCAGACAGGTTGCAATTCTGGCCGATGACTTTTCCTTGGTACACAAGGCCTTACCCCAAATGTAAACACTTCCCCAGTCACTCCAAATACCCGAGAATAAAAGGTGGGAGAGTGATAGGAGCCCGAACAGCCATGGGCAAGAAGGAAAGGCTGGACACACAGGGGACCCTCCTCAGGCCAAATTGGATATTACTGAGAGCAGGAGGAGTGGCCGAGACCTGTGTGTTTCCACTGCAATAAGGCAGGTCACCATCGAGCTGAATGCTGGAAGTTATGGGAAAACCTGTAGCGTTAATCAGGGTCCACCAGATCAGTGCAGGAAAAGGGGCCCTGATGGAAAGCACGGCAGATCAGGCTGTGTCTTTGCATCAATCAGACCCAGTAAACCTACCACTGAAATTGCGGGAAAACTTAACAAAATCCCTGAGAGTTACCAGAATGTTTTCCCAAGGAAAGGTGACCCCATACACCTCGACTGAGGCAAGCAAGTCCATAGTCATTTTCAGGGATACAGGGGCCACCCAATCCCTTCTGCTGAGAAAATACATGACCTTTCCTCCAGAGAGTGCAGTGAATGCTAGAGTGTTAGCGAATGGTATCGGAAGACAGTATATGCACCTTAATATGAGCTGCACTTGGAGTGTGACCCAGTTTCAGGACTGGTAACCATCGGGATTGACCCTAGTTTATCAGTGTATGGGTCGATATACTCCTGGGTAATGCTCTGACAGGGGGAAAGGTGGTAGCTTCCCCAGTAGTTCTTTAGAGACCAAAAGAGGTCCGGGAGATAGAGCAGTTACAGAAGAAGGTCCCCGGCATTCTCCCTGATTGTGTGGTGACTCGGTCCATGGCCAAACAATCCCCTGGCCTAACACTGCAGACGGATGACCCTACTGTCTGCTTGTCTGAAACCTTCTTTGGGATGTTAGAGGACCCAAAGGATGTGTTAAACTGATTTTCCTTAGTTGAGCCTCAACAACCTGACCCAGTGTTAAAAAGTAGCACAGAATGTCCAAACTAAAACTGAAGCAGAGGGAGTTGCAGAGTGTTACTATTTAAAGAATGAGGTGCCGATGAGGAAGTGTAGACCTCCTGACAGACCTGTGGATGAAGAATGGACAGTGGTTCACCAGATAGTGGTGCCACTGAGGTACCTTAATATTTCTTCAAGAATGGCCCACGAGATTCCAATGACTGGACATGTCATTGCATGAAAAATCAAAGCCCGCATAAGACAGTATTTTGACTGGTCACAACTCCACAAAGATGTGGTGGAGTTCTGTAAAACTGCTCACACATGTCAGGTTCTGGGGAAGTCCCAACCTGCAATAAAACCTGCACCCCTAATTCCCATACCAACTTTTGGGGAACCCTTAAGCAGAATGCTGGTGAATTGTGTGGGACAACTGCTGAACACAAAACGGGACTACCAATATCTTCTCACCATTATGGATGTGGTGACCCGATTCCCAGAGGCCATTCGCCCGAAGAACCATCTCTGCCAAGGTAGTGGTGGAGGGGCTAACCCAATTCTTTACTCGATATGGGCTGTCTGCTGAGATCCGGGTGGACCAGGGCACACATTCTACGTGCAGTATTTTTGAAAAGGTCATGGGTTTTCTGGACATAACCTAGCTAAAGTCCGTAGCCTATCACCCACTGTCACAAGGGGCTTTGGAGCAGTACCACCCGATCCTAAAGACAATGATCAGGCCATACTGCTATGAGTTACCCCATGACTGGGACAAAGGGTTGGGATTTCTCCTGTTGGATACCAGGGACTTATCCAATGATTCCACTGGCTTTAGTCTGTTTGAATTAGTTTATGGAGACAAGGTGAGAGGTCCTCTTAAAAGAATCAAGGAGAGGTTTTTGGGACACAGGGATGAGTCTTCCATTTTAGACGACATTTCCATGCTCTGGGAGTGGCTCCCGAGAGCCTGTGCAATGGCTCAGGAACACCTAATGACCTCTCAGGCAGCTATGAAAAGATAAGGAGACAGAAATGTCAAGGCTGGAACGTTTCAGCCCAGAGACCATGTATTGTTACTACTCCCAATTCAGGGTGAACCCCTGAAATCCCAGTTCGGTGGTCCATATCGAGTGACAAAAGGAAAATTCAGGTAAATTATTTAATTGACACCCAGACGAAAGGAAAACAAGTAAAGGCTGTGAAGGGGACAGACACGTACAGATCTGTCAGACAGTCAGGAGTGAAGGATTGGAAAGGACAGTGAGGACAGGTTAGAGGAGGGCCAGGAGTACTCCCAACTGGAGCCCCCTGCTCTCCGATTAGTCAACCCTGAAATGCTAGATAGATTAGACCCCACGCTCTCCTCCTCAAATGCAGGTCAAAGAGGCACCCTAAAAAGGCTCAGAACAGCATTTACAGAAAAGCGCAAGGGCAAGGAAAGTTCCCAAAAACGGTGGCAATGGTGTTGGAGATGACTTACCTAGTCAAAGTGCCGCAAGAGAGTGCAATGAAAGTTGGACAGACACTTGCGAGCGGTAATGTCCCCAAGGACATAGGGCAGATCAGAAAAAAGATGCTCCCCATCGTAAAGGGAAAAGGGAACGGCAAACACCCTAAAGTAAACAGCACTTGTGTACCTCACCAGAAAGCTAAAAGTAAGGTCAGTGTGGATCTACCCACTGAAGAACCCAATGATCAGGTCCCAAACCCAAAGCTCATCAAACCCAACAATTTCAAAACAGAACTCAGCAAGAACAGCCAGGATCAAATCTGACACATAACCATCCTCGTCAAAACTCCAACACAATTAGATCAGTACACCTGTAACAGACAATGTCAGCTGCAGTAAATCCAAGATTAATGTGTGAAGTTGTGAAGTTAGTATTGAGAATGAATGTGGGTTTCCTTCTATTTCTTCCCACAATTCTGTCATGAAATGTCCCTATTCTCACTTTTCTTTCCATGTGCTGCGGCGGTGTCAAGATAACACGATGTGCCAAATGAGGAATTTTAATTCATCAGTGGGAAACTTACACTAAACATTTAATGGAGAAAATCCTGCAGTTAACCTTGAAAAAACAGGCAGCCAAGATGGCCACCACAATTGTTATCTGAAACACCTTTTCACATTCCAAGGCCTCCAACAGGCGACACATATATTATGAGCCTGGACCCAAATCACTGGCTTGCTCTAGTGCTTCATTTACCTAAGCTTACAATCATTAACACGGCATACGAGGCCATCCTGACACATTGACTTTGAAAGAGCAAACTTCTCGGTATATATCTCCCCAGGGCTCAGTAAATAGCAGTATTCTGAGCCCTGGGGAGATATAATTTCTAATCTTGAATCTCATTATAAGGGTACAAAGATTACACTGCTGCAGTCATGAGACCTTCTGTCCATCTCTGTGAAAGCTGGGAGTTTCCCCTGGACAAAGACAGACAAGCCAGTGATTCAAACTGTGCAGAAGCAGAAGGGCTGTGCCCCTGCTCCACCCCCCCCCACCTCTCAGTCCGTCTCTCTCTCCAGATAACATCACAAGTTTGAAAAAAACATGCGACTGTGGGCCCTCCAAGCCTTCCGATTGCTGCAGACAGAGTAACCAGTTGAAGAAAGCCACCTACAAATCTGCCTCCAAGAAAACACTGAGCCATGTGTGCCTGCCACAAATGCACTTCAACCAGCCAAAAACTTCAGGAAAACAATTTCAGCCAGAAGACCACCGAATCGTCCAACCTCACAGAATAACAAAGAAGAAAGAACAAAGAACAGTGCAGCACAGGAACAGGCCATTCGGCCCTCCAAGCCTGCACCGATCTTGATGCCTGCCTAAACTAAATCCTTCTGCACTTCCGGGGCCCATATCCCTCTATTCCCATCCTGTTCATGTATTTGTCAAGATGTCTCTTAAACGTCGCTATCATACCTGCTTCCACCACCTCCCCTGACAGCAAGTTCCAGGCACTCACCACCCTCGATGTAAAAAACTTGCCTCGCACATCCCCTCTAAACTTTGCACCTCGTACCTTAAACCTATGTCCAATAGTAACTGACTCTTCCACCCTGGGAAAAATCTTCTGACTATCCACTCTGTCCATGCCGCACATAACTTTGTAAACCTCGATCATGTCAGCTACCAGGAAAGGTTATATAGTCTGGGGCTGTTCTCCTTGGAACAGAGAAGGCAGAGGGGAAATGTGATTCAAATGTACAAAATTGCGTGGGGCCTGGATAGAGTGGAGGTGAAGGGTCGATTCACCTTAGCAGAGAGATCAGTGACGAAGTGGCATAGATTTAAAGTGCTTGGTAGAAAGACTATAGGGGAGATGAGGACTTTACTTTCTCCCAGAGGGTGGTGGGAGTCTGGAATTCATTGCCCGGAAGGGTAGTTAAGGCAGGAACCCACAACTCATTCCAAACGGAATATGCACCTCATGTGCCGTAATCTATCAAATGCTGGAAGGTGGGATTAGAATGGGTGGATCGTTTTCAGCTGGCATTGACACGATGCGCCAAGTGGTCTCTTTATGTGCTATAAACTTTCTATGATTCTAAGATGAAACTCAGGCAATGTTGAAAGACGAGGTAGGTCAGATACTAGACTGGTTTAAAATTGAGAAAGAGGAAGTATTAGATTAGCTATCTGTACTTAAAGTGGATAAAAACCAGGACCAGATAACATGCATCCAAGGATACTGAGGGAAGTGAGGGTGGAAATCGCAGAGGTACTGACAATAATTTTTCAATCTTCCTTAGACTCGGGGGTGATGACAGAGGGCTGGAGAATTGCAAACGTTACACCCTTGTTCAAAAGAGGGTGTAAAATTAAGCACAGCCACTACAGGCCAGTCAGTTGAACTACAGTGGTGGGAAAACTTCTAGAAAAAATAATTTGGGACAAAATCAATAGTCACGTGGACAAATGCGAGTTAATAACGGAAAGCCAGCATGGATTTCTTAAGTGAAAATCATGTTTAACTAACTTGCTGGAGTTTTTGAGGTGGTAACAGAGAGAGTTGATGAAGGCAATGGTGTTGATGGGGTTTACATGGACTTTCATATAACAGTCTATTCAGATTCAATTGAACCATGAATTCGATCTTGGAATTCAGAGTAGAATCTCAGAATTTGCCGATGACACCAAACTTGGAGGAGTGGTAAACAGTGAGGATGATATAAACTGCCTACAACAGGATAGAGATGGGCTATCAGAATGGGCAGAGAAGTGGCAGGTGGAATTTAATACAGAGGAGTGTGAGGTGATGCATTTTGGCAGGAGCAATAGTGTGAGGCTATGCAGACAGAATGGTACAGTTCTAAAGAATATGCAGGAACAGATGAACCTGTGTGTGGATGTGCAGAGATCTCTGAAGGTGGCAGGACATATTGAGAGAATGACTACAAAGCATATGAGATCTTGAGCTTCTTAAATAGAGGCATAGAGTACAAAGCAGGAAGTTATGCTGAAAATGTATACAACTCTGGTTAGGCCCCAAGTGGAGTATTGTGTCCAGCTCTGGTCATCATACTTTAGGAAGGATGTGACTGTCCTTGAGAGGGTGCAGCGGAGATTTACCAGAATTGTTCCAGGGATGGGGTTTTTGTTACAATACTAGGTTGGAAAAGCTGGGGTTGTTCTCCCTGGAGTAATTGCGATTGAGGGAATATTTCCTAAAAGTGTATAAGATTATAAGAGAATCATAGAGAATCACAGAGCGGTTGCAGCACAGATGGAGCTCATTCAGCCCATTGCATCTGCACCTGTTCTCCGAGTGAGTAATTCACTTAGCGCCATTTCCCTGCCTTTCCCCCATAATCCTACACATTCTTCCTTTTCAGGTGTCTAAATAATTCCCTTTCGAATGTGTCAAGTGAACCTCTTTCAATCACACTCTCTGACAGTGCATTCCAGATCCTAACCACTAACTGTGTGAAAATATTTTCCTCATGTTGGCATTGCTATTTTTAAAACCAAATACATTAAATCTCAACCCATCCGTTCTTGATCGTTTGACGAGTGGGAACAGTTTTTCCCTACCTACTCTGTCCAGACCCCTCATGATTTTAAAAGGTTTAGATAAGATAGAGACAAGGAAAAACTGTTCCCATTAACTGATGAAACACGGACCAGGGAACACAGATGGAAGGTTTTGGGTAAGAGATGCAGGGGGAATATGAGGAAGAGTTTTTTTACACAGTGGATGGTAATGAGCTGGAACTCACTGCCCATGAGGGTGGTGGAAGCCGAGACAATCAATGATTTAGGAACATAGGACCATAAGAGCAGGAGTAGGCCATTCAGTCCATCCAGCCTGACCTGCCATTCAATATGATCGTGGCTCATCATCCACTTCAATGCCTTTTCCCCACACTATCCTCATATCCTTTTATCTCATTGATATTTAGAAATGTGTCAATCTCTGCTTTAAACATAAACAATGACTGAGCTTCCACAGCCCTCTGGGGTAGAGAATTCCAAACATTCACAACCCTCTGAGTAGTGAAATGTTTCCTCATCTCTGTCCTAAGTGGCTTCCCACTTATTTTGAAATTGTGTCTGCTAATTCTAGATTCCCCAACCAGGGGTAACATCTTAGCTGCATCTGCCCTGTCTATCTCCTAAAGTATTTTGTAGGTTTCAATGAGATCACCTCTTATTCTTCGAAACTCTAGAGAATAGTTTCCCCAATCTCTCTTCATAGGACAGTCCCGCCATCCCAGGAACAAGTCTGATGAACCGTCGTTGCACTCCCTCTATGGCAATAATATCCTTCCTACGAGCGGCACAGTGGCACAGTGGTTAGCACCGCAGCCTCACAGCTCCAGGGACCCGGGTTCGATTCTGGGTACTGCCTGTGTGGAGTTTGCAAGTTCTCCCTGTGTTTGCGTGGGTTTTAGCCGGGTGCTCCGGTTTCCTCCCACATCCAAAGACTTGCAGGTGATAGGTAAATTGGCCATTGTAAATTGCCCCTAGTGTAGGGAGGTGATAGGGAATATGGGATTGCTGTAGGGTTAGTATAAATGGGTGGTTGTTGGTTGGCACAGACTCGGTGGGCCGAAGGGCCAGTTTCAGTGCTGTATCTCTAAAGTAAGGGGACTAAAACTGCGCACAATACTCCAAGTGCGGTCTAACTAAAGTTCTGACAATTGTAGCAAGCCTTCACTACTCCTGTACTCAAATCCTCTTACGATAAAGGCTAACATGCCATTAACCTTTGTAATTGTTTGCTGCACCTGCATGTTAGCTTTCAGTGACTTATTGGCAAGGACACCCAGGACGCTTTGTACATCTACACTTCCTAATTCATCATTTAGGAAATACTCTGCACATCTATTCCTCCTACCAAAGTGGATTACCTTACATTTTTCAATATTATATTCCACCTAACATGTTCTTGCCCACTCACTAAGTCTGAACAATTTCCCTCGAAGCGGCTCTGCATCTTCCTCACTGTACACATTCCCACCTAGTTTTGTGTCAGACGCAAACTTGGAAATATAACATTTGGTCCCCACATCCAAATCATTGAAATATATTGTGAACAGCTGAGGCCCAATCTCTGATCCTTGCAGTACCCCACTAGTCATAGCATGCCAACGCGAAAATGATCCGTTTATTCCTACTCACTGTTTCCAATCTGTTAACCAATCCTTAATCCATGCCAGTATATTACCTCCGACACCATGTATTTTAATTTTGCGAAGCAAGCTCCTTTGGGGGTTCTACAAACCTTCTGAAAATACAAGTATACTATGTCTGCCAACTCCTCTTAATCAATTCTGTTGTTATCATTCTCAAAAACTCCAACAGGTTCGTCAAACATGATTTCCCATTCATAAATCCATGTTAACTATGCCCAATCAGATCATTATTATCCAAATGTCCATTTATAACATCATTTAGAATTGATTATAGCAGGTTCCCAACGATTAATGTAAGGCTAACAGCTTTGTAATTCCCTGTTTTCGCTCTCCCTCCCTTCTTATATAGTGGGCTGACATTTGCATCCTTCCAATCTGCAGGAACCGCTCCGGAATCTACAAAATTTTTGAAGATGATCAGCAATGCATCCACTATCTCCATAGCTATCTCGTCAACACTCTGGGACGTAGAATATCAGGTGCTGGGGATATAGCAACCTTCAGCCCCATTAATTTCTCCAATACAACCTTCTTAGTAATACTAACTTCCTTTAATTCATTGCAGTTCTGAAGAAGGGTCACTGACCTGAAACGTTAACTCTGCTTCTCTCTACACAGATGCTGCCAGACCTGCTGAGTGTTTCCAGCATTTCTTGTTTTTGTTCAAGATTTCCAGTATCCACAGTATTTTACTTTTAATTTCCTTCAATTCATCATTCCCCCAATCCCTTGGATCTCTAATTCTGGGAGATTTCTTAAATGTGTCTCGGTGAAGACAGACACAAAATAATCATTTAGCTTCTCTGCAATTTCGCTGTTTCCATTATAAATTCTACTGACACTGCCTGTGATGGACTCACATTTGTCTTAGCCAAATGTTTCCTTTTTACGTACCTGTAGAAGCTTTTTACAGTCCGTTTTTATATTTTTCCAGCTAACATTCATATTTTATTCAGCCTTTCTTTATCAGTTTCTTCATTCTCCTTTGGTGTATTCTAAAATCCTCCCAATTCTCAGGTTTACTACAATTTATGGCAACTTTATTGTCCTTTAATAGAGTCATAGCGTCATAGAGAGATACAGATACGGCTCTTCGGCCCACCGAGTCTGTGCCTGCCAACAAACACCCATTTATATTAATCTGACATTAATCCCATATATCTTACCACATTCCCACCATTCTCCTACCACCTACCTACACTGGGGGCAATTTACATTGGCCAATTTACCAAGCAACCTGCAAGTCTTTGGTTGGAGGAGGAAACTGAAGCACTCGGCTGAAACCTACGTGGTTACAGTAGAACTTGCAAACTCCACTTAGGCAGTACCAAGAACTGAACCCGGGTTGCTGGAGCTGTGAAACTGCAGTGCTAACCACAGTTTTAATCTTATACAATCCTTAACTTCCTTTGTTATCCACAGTAACTGCCTTTACTTTTGGGATTTATGTGCCTGCAAGCAATGTATAGGTGCTGTAAACTATATAATATTTATTTAAAGACTATCGATTGCCTATGTACTATCATACCTTTTAATGTATTTTTCCAATCCACCTCGGGCAATTTGCCCCTCATACCTTCATAACTTCTTTTGTTAAAATTTAACACCCTGGCTTAAGAGTGAACCACCTTACTTTCAAGCATAATGTAAAATTCTATCACATTATGGTAATTCATCCCTAAAGGTAACTTTACAATAAAATTATTAATTATCCTTGTCTCATTACATAATACTAGATCTACAATAGCCTGTTTTCTAGTCGGTTCCTCAACATACTGCTCTAGAAAACCATCCCTAACACTCTCCAGAAACTCGTCATTCATAGCATTTGTTCTCATTAGGCTACCCAGTCTATATGAGGATTGAAGTCACCCATGATGACTGTATTGCCCATGTTATATGATTCTCTCATCTCCATTAATGCCATTCCCCACAAAAACACTACTGTTTGATGGCCTACAAACAGCTCCTACCAGTGTTTTCTTCCCCTTGTTGTTTCTTAGCTCCTCCCAAATAGATTCCATATTTTGTTCTTCAGAACTGAGATCCTCCCTTACTAATGTACTGATACCATCCCTTATTATCAGAGCAACATTATGTCCTTTCCCTTTTTGCCTGTCCTTCCTAAAGGTCGAATCTGCTTGCGTATTCAGTTCTCAGTCTTGGTCACCCTGTAGCACATTTCCGTTATGACAATTGGATCATACTCATTTACCTCTATTTGGGCCTTTAAATCATCTACCCTGTTCTGAATACTGAGTGCATTCAGGTACAATGCTCATAACCGTGTCTTATTGACATTCTGCATTCTAGTTGATGCTCACCTTTGTTTCACCTACCTTCGAATGTCACCTTCTACTTTTCTACCTCCTGTTACCAGCTTTACTTCCTTCCAATTTGATCCTTCCTCCCAATTTCAAAAGAAAACTGGATGGGTGCTTGAAGGAAGTGACCTTGCAGGGCTACGGGATTGAGTTGTGGAGTAAGACTGACTGAATTGCTCCACAGAGAACCAGCACGGTCTCGATGGGCCTAATGGAATCCTTCTATGTGGTAAGTGACTCTGACTCTATCACTGTCTATGACTGAATGTTGGATATCTCTCCCATTCCTGCCGGAAAGGTCCGGATACATAAAATGTCAATGAAACTGTGACGTTAACAATCACTGACAGCTCCGTCCTCACCCTGGTCTGAGGCTCTAGTTCTCGTTTCAGGAGGTGACATAGCTCTGTGACACATCCTTATTGAAACAGAGTCATCTCACATACTGCTCCAGGCTTAGATGTTGGTAGGAAAAGTGCTCTTGGAAAACCCGGAGTGGGTAGGGCAGAGCCCCCTCCTCCTCCTTCGTTACAGAGCTTCCTCTCTCTGCAGCTTCTGCTCCATTTGTTGGTGATGTTACAGAGCCAGAGACACTGTAACTACAGTCCCCATACCTCGTCCAGAGTTGGGGCACAAAATCCTCTGTCCTCCCTGAATTTTTGCAGCAGCTCACAACCCAACCTCCAGGAAACCATCCACAGCACCTTCCACTAACTTTACAAGAGCAGAAGTAAGTCAAAAGCCTATAAGTTGCATGCCTGGTCCGTTTAAATAACACTAGAGGGGGTTCCTGCTGCTGCTGCTGAATGTATGTTCAGCTGAGAGTGACTAACACAGGGGTCAGTGAACATGTACAGACCAAGTTTCAAAGACGTACATCAAAGCTGTTGGAATGGTACATTGACATCCCATTCAAAACCATCCTCAAATAAACAACAAGTACATGGAACGATTGACCTAGAGCCCTGCCCAGCGTGGGGCATTGTGCGGGCCACAGTAGAAGTGCCCATCTGCGCAAATCACACTAACAGCACATACATGGTGCTATTGACCGAGAGCCCTGCATCAAAGCTGCTGGAATAGCAGTTTGACATGACATTCCACAAAACCTCGTGCTACTGGTGCACACAATGTACACCCGGGCGAGAGTACTGCACAGCATGGGACAGTGTGCAGAAATGGCTGGGAGCTCAGCTCATACCCTTTTATAGATCCAGGTTTCCACAATGTGGGCAACAATGCTGCTGTAAGAGCTGAAAATCACCACCAAGAAGAGGTAGAGAGGGAAGGAAATTCACTTTAAAAGGGGACATGGAAATAGACTTGATGGAAGATTTTCAAGAATATGGGAATGGACAGGGGAATGGGACTAATTGGATGGGTGAGGCCATGGAGGGATTCAAGCACAAGAATGAGAATATTAAAATTAAGGGTGTTGCCAGACCGGGAGCCAATGTAGATCAGTGAGCACAGTTGTGATGGCTGATCGGGATTTGGTGTGAGTTAGAACACAGGCAGCAGAGCTCTGGATGGGCTGTGGTTTATAGAAGTTTATAACTGGGAAGGTGACCAGGATACAATTGGAAAAATCAAGTGAATAAAGGCACAGATGAGGGTTTATGCAGCAGATGGGCTGAGGCAGAGGTTGTGATCGGTGATAGTACAGAGGTGGTAATAGGCAGGGTTGGTGATGTAGGGAATATGGAGATGAATTCAGCTCAGGTATAAATGGAACACAGATGTTGTAAACAGCCTCAGATATTGGGCAGGGTGGGGTAGGTGATTCACAGATAGGAGATGGAGTTTGTGATGAAGACCAATGGCACTGGTTTCAGTCTTCCTAATATTTACAAGACAGAAGACTATTTCAGTGAAATAGGGTTTACAGATCACCTAGCGGGAAATAGAGACTTATCAGGAGCAAAGGCAGGACCCAAGATGAAAGATGAATTTACAAGAACTGTAATACAATTAGCAATGGCTTGACAGCTAATAGCTGGAGGTAGAGATTCACCAGCAACAGTAGCAGCAGCAAGAAGGGTAGAGTAAACTACTGGAGCAGTAATGCAATTTAACATGGTTTATAGAATTAATAGCTGTATCGAGAGACTTACCAGGGATGCCAACAATAGCCAGGATGGGATAGTAAATATATTGAATTATCTCAAGTGCACACAAAATCCGATCGTCTAATGAGTACCAATCCCAATATGTAGAAAGATAGTAAAGATCCGAGGATAGACTCCTGTCCATTGTTGTAACATTCCAATCTATTGTTCTCAGATTGTGACCCATTATTGGAACATTCCAATCTATTGTTCTCAGACTCTGATCTATCCCTTCCCTCTCTCTGGAGCCACTGATCCTTGTCAGTGCCGAGCGTGATGTTCCCTTTGACGCTATGTGATAACACATTGAAAGAGTCCCTTATTAATAGAAAAGGAAAACCCTCCAATGACACAATTAGGGCCCATGGAGACTGACATTAATTGCAATTACTGAACAAATAGATTTAGTTAACCCTTTTCATTTCAAAACTTTTTGTACCACAATCAACGATAACGTTTGCCCAGCCTGAATGGGATGTATGAGGGAGGGAAAGGTGGGAATAGCAGATTCACAGGCCAGAATCTTCCAATACTCCTTGGATATGTGAGTGGTGGCAGAGGACTGGAGGGTTGTCAACGTTGCACCCTGATTAAAAAAGGAGAGGTGGAGTAAACTCTATATTTACTGTCACTGATGGGGACATTTCTAGAGTTCACATCCCAGGACAAACGTATTTGATGCTGGAGAAAAGAAAAAAAGCATGGACAACAAATGGCCAGCAGGAAGTATATGGTAAGACAAGTCATGTCTAGTAAATGTCAACAACAACAACTTATATTTATATAGTGCCTTTAATGTAATAAAACATCTCAAGATGCTTCACAGGAGCATTATGAAGCAACGTATGACACAGAGACACAACAGGAGATATGAGGTCAGATGACCAACAGCTTGGTCCAAGAGGAAGTTTTTATGTAGTATCTTAAGGGAGGAATGTGATGTAGCGTGGCAGTGAAAGTGGGATACTGGCAATCTCACCAGAGGCGCAGGCTCATTCCCGGGGGACATGGGTTCAAATCCCACCATAGCAGATGGTGGAATTTAAAATTCAATTATGTAATGCATTCAATTGATGAATAAAAATCTGGAATTGAAATCTGGACTTAATAATGTTGCCATGAAGCCATCATCGATTTTTATAACAATCTATCTGGTCCATTAATGTCCTTTAGGGAAGGAGATCTACCATCCTTATCTGTTCTGGTCTCCATGTAACTCAATGTGGTTCAATTTTAACTGTCCTCTGAAATAGTCTAACAAGCCAATCAGTGTCAAGAATAATTATGGATGGACAATAAAGATGTAGGAATGGTATTCCAGAGATTTTCAGAAGGGTCGTTAACTAGTCTAGGACATAACTCTGGACACAGGTCTTTGTGTCTACATTCCTGGCAATGATAATGTGAAGCCACATGTCCACATATATAAACAAATGTTGTTTATAAACTGTCTAGGACATAACTCTGGACACAGGTATTTGTGCCTACATTCCTGGCAATGATAATGTGAAGCCTCACGTCTACATATATAAACAAATGTTGTTTATGAACTGTCATCTTTTTGATTGGTTACTCTATGGTTCAAACATGAGAATTACAAGAAAGAATGAGACAGCACTCAAAGTTTAAATTAAACACCAATGACTCTATTAGATTCAGTAGGAATACTACTAGTTAACAATTATACAAAATACCCATTCACAATGTACCGGTGAACAATACACCCATTAGTCACAAACATGTTGCAAAGAGTCATGCATACATGATAACCCAGTGAGCATTTCCCTCCCTGCTAATCGTTCTGTCGCCGACCAAGCTCCTTGACCTTATCACAGAATCACTATTTTCAATGATTTTTACACCTTTCATATCAAGGTGGGTTGAATGTTTCACTGACAAGATCACACTGTCCTATCAAAATCCACCGTAGGCTACAGTTGTCCAATGAGATGTCAAATTCTTTGTTCAGACTATGAGATGAGATACTGCCTTGCTGGTGAGCATGTGTTTACATTTCCTTCAGTAATTTCATCACCCCTTGTGGATGTTACAGATGCATCAGGATTGTTATCAGAACAAAAAATAGCAGATTTCATTCCTGGTCACAGACACATTTTGAACCACAGGACAATTAAACAATCCAAATCCCTTACATTCCTGACGTCTTACAAACTGTTACTTCGAGAATTTCTAGTTCATTTGCATTTCAAAACAAGACATTGTAAAGGAATTCACAGAGTCAAGGCAGCTGGAATCTGGAGGCCCCTCCCCTCCCCCCCCACCCCCCACTGAACGATAATGACAATGACTTAAACCAGGCTCAAAGTACCATCATGGAAGGGTAGTTAGTTAATGACTGACCAATCAAATGAACAGAAATGGCCTTTTACCTAATATGGAACAGAACCAAGCTGGGAAATGTGTATAAATTAAGAGCTTGTAAGACCCCAAAAGGGCACATCATCATCAAGAAGAAGACAGAAGATAGACTCCAATGAAGAGACAAGGTTCCAAAGTTAACCGGAGGTTGAGCACCGGGTGTTCCATTGTGAACACAACTGCTGACCACTTCCCTTTGCTCAATATTACCATGTTCTGCTTATTGTGCAGAACTTCATTCAGTCTGTGAAGCTTGTGAAAACAGCCTTGTATCCATGTAGTTTGATAGCTAGTCTGAGCTGCAAGTCCCTTTTAGATCTGATCTCCCAACATAGACTGTCATTGTAATTGACCTAAGTCTGACAATTACATGAAATCAAACCCCAGATCTTACAAGTGGTGCTGAAACCCGGGACTTTGACTACTATGCAAACCGAGGATGTTGTAGCAAAGTTTTGCAAACATAGGAATATTCGTTAGACCAGTGAAAATTCTTGCAGGGATAAATTCTTTTGAGGGGCAGACGATTATACTGACCCAGTGATGTCTCTTTAAATACACATTATGTCACAAAAAGACAATAGGAAGAAGGGTCTCTGGAAACATATGAGGAAGAGTTAAGCACTAAGTGTAATATGGACAATATCCAGTCCCTGTTAGGAGACTGTGTATGGAAGCATGAACACGTTCCTTTTAAAATATAGTGAAGTTTATCCAGGCACACGTCTTGGCTAAACATCAGAAGGGTGAAAAGGCTTTAAATCTGACTCCATGTGCAGCATCACACCGTGCACAGTGCAATGAGGAAGTGATAGAGTCACAGGTGAGAGAAATGGTAGCTCAAAGTGAACAGACCCAGCAGCAACAGCAGACACAGCTACATGAGTTACACAATAAGCTAGTGTACTTTACTGTCACTATACAACAGCAGACACGTAATGCAGGACAGGCTTGTGCAGTTCAGCAGCAGTTAGAGTTCGTAGAGAAACATATTGTCACTGTCACACAGGATAATGTCCAGTTGACCCAGCAGTTAGAGGATTCTAGAGGTGTCCTTAGGGAGTTACAGGAGTGACCCCACCGGAAGACAGAGCATGCACAGTGCAGGTCCAACTTTCAGTGATTGCAAACCCAGAGGGAAAGCAGCTCCCAGGCGGGTGTAGCAGCCGTCACAAAAAGCAGAGTATCACACAGGTGGTACTAAAACTGAGCAGGAGACCTCAGAGGTGGACAATGTTGGAGAGGGAGAACGTTTACCAATCTGTCCCGTTAATGTGGTGACAACACCGAATGGAACAGTCTGTTACTCTCAATCCCACCAAATCACGTGTGAGATTGAGATATAAAAGGAAAGGAAATCTTTCGGAGCCACAGTAAGGCTGAAACAATGTCTGAAGAGAACAGGAGGATAAGCTTGTGTTTGAGTAAGTGGGTCTGTTTTTGTATTTGAAGTTTACTGCTTGATTTCTTTGTCTGTCTCAGCCAGTGTCTATTACGGTCAGTTACGTCTGGTCCTGCATGCTGTCTGAAAGTAGCTGGTTGTTTAACATGTGTGTATCGTTATATTTTAAACTGGTGTGAGTGGGGAGGACAAAAGTTTTGATAACATGGATATTGGAGTGTTAAATAGCAATTGCTTTCAGCTGGGAAGGAGACAGAGAGAAAGAGAGACAGAGAGAGAGTGAGAGAGAGAGTGAGAGAGTGAGAGAGGGAGTGAGTGAGTGAGAGAGAGAGAGAGAGAGGTGTTCCTCCATGGGGGATAATGAGTAAAGACATTCAGGGACAGAGGAACTGTGAGCTCTGGCACTTTGATTGTTCCTGTAGGTAAAAATCTTGAAAACCCTCTTTCCACCTCCTGCCGCTATTGGTGTGGATGACACGGACTGAAGTTCCTGTGTTTAACCGGGATCTATTCAGAATCTGGCACACTTGAGGCCTTCCACCATCGGTGGATACCGCAGGGGCTGGGATACAAAGAACAAAGATGCATCAGTAATGCCGAGAATGGCATTTTAATTTGAGCATTTGGTTTATTTATCTATTTTAATAAAATTATTTTAAAATTTATATAAAGGGGACCTGGGGAATAAAGTCCCCATCGACAAAAATACAAAAGGGGCCTGAGGTATAAAGGCCAGCTTTAAAACAAACGGGGTTAGATCCAGAGTAAATCTCCCTCTACACAGTGGACGGTTTGGAGGTAGAAACAGAGATGTCTAATGAGACCGAGGTCTCTGAACCTCCTCACCTCTCCATGAATAAGAGAAGGAGGCGTCCCTTCACTGCAGATTGCGAGAGGAACAGGGTCTGTCTCCTGGTTGGTCCTCGGACTCCCCGCGCTAACAGTACCATTGGAGCTCGAGGCCTAAGTTCCAGCTTTTTATCCCACAAAATGGAGTGGGTACAGAAGCCTCTGTACCTTTCACAACACGTGAGGTGCGGGGGGGGGAGTGGTGAAGCTCCCCTCCCCTGATGGGGGAGCCTGTGGATCCACCAGGAGAAAGCATTCCATCTCCCACTGGGTCCTGTGTCCTGGGTGGGGCTGAGACCTGTGAGGGTCAACACTCTCGGCCACCTGTTCCTGCCATCCAGGATGGATCCGCCCTGGAGGTTGATTTGAATAATGTTAACAGTGCCCTGTCTGCTGGCATTGTGGCGCTGGCAGGGTGGGAGATGGCCTCCTCTCTCTACCTCGGGTCCCGCTCCGGCTGGATTTCCAGTGTCGAGACACAACTGCCTCCCCCTCGGCTGATCACAAGCCCGGGGACGGAGGGGGAGAGGGTGTCCTGAACCACAGGCACTCATATTCCTAGTTTCCCCAGAGGAATCTCGGATGACTCCTCCACCATCGATCCTGCGGGTTCGATCATGAGGGAGGTGAGACTAGCTGTCGTGACCTGGATTTCCACTCCACAGAGTGTGGTGGATGTGTAGGCCACGGGCGGTGACGGCACGGAGGAGGATGAGGACTCGGTGTGGGGCATGGAGGACGACCTTGAATCCATTCCCATTGAGGCGGTGGACTCCCTCATGCCTCCTACCGAGTCTCCTCTCATGCCCATTGCAGAACTCCGGAACTTCATTGCTGCTTGCAGGGATTGTCACAATAAAGTTCAGCTGGCCCTTGACCAGTGTGTGGAGCTGGCGCTGATCATCGGGTCCCGCTCCGGCTGGATTTCCAGGGTCGAGACACAACTGCCTCCCACTAGGCTGATCACAAGCCCGGGGACGGAGGGGGAGAGGGTGTTCTGAACCACAGGCACTCATATTCCTAGTTTCCCCAGAGAAATCTAGGAATGACTCCTCCATCATCGATCCTGCGGTGGGTGGTAAATGTGAAAAAGATCGTGCGATGTCTGTTCAATGTGTCCGCTCTGGATTGCTGGGGGAGTGGAAGGCGATCAGCAGTTCCACTCTCTCCTCACAGTAAGGTATTGGTGACAGGATGGTGGTATTTTTGACATGAAGATATCCATAGCCAGCCTCAACATCAACAGCAGCAGGGGGCGTCTCTCAGCCGTTTTCACAATCTCACAGTCCTCAGGGAAGGGAGATATGCGATGAGCTTTCTGCAGGAAACCCACATTGGGAGACGATGCTACCTGGCTCCTGGAGTGGCAGGCTGACTTGATGGATCAACTCCCTCGACTTGGTGGTCGCCTGGTGGAATCTCCATCCCAACTCCAGTGCCCTCATCAGGAGGCCTCAGGAGGAGAGTTCCGAATTGACCGACTCTACATTTCACAGGCATACGCGTCCTGCATCTTGGTGGCCTTCATGTGGCTGGTGCCGTGCTCAGACTACCACCTGGTGTGGGCGGAGTTAACTCCACTCTGCACACGGGAGGGTACCGTGTACTGGCACTTTTTACAACTGGCTGCTGGAGGACGAGCGATTCCATGACTCATTCCGTCGATCTGGGCCGGCTGGAGAAGGAAGCAGGGGGGCTTCCTCTCCCTGAGTCTATGGCGGGATGTGGCAAGCCTCACATCCATGTCTTCTGTCAGAAGTAAGCAAAGGGGTCGACCAAGAGGCGGGAAACCGAGAATGGCCCCTAGAGAGGGAGGTGCTCGACTTGGAGTCCCATCTCAATCAGGCCATCACAGACCCCACGCTGTGACAGGTGTGCAAAGAGAAGAAGGGCGCGCTGAGGGACCTGCAATTCATATCGTCCCGAGGCGCATATTTAAGGTCGCAGATCCAGATCCTGGAAGATTTGGACCACACCTCACCTTTCTTCTACTCACTGGAAAAATGGCCGGGAGTCCATAAGCAGCTCATTGAGCTGCTGGCAGATGACGGATCCTCCATCACGGATCCGGAGGGAATGGGCTTCCTGGACCATACCTATTCCAGTGTGTTGTTTTCTCTGAACCCCTCCAGCGAGGACACGTGCAGAGTTTTGTAGGAGGACCTGCCGAAGGTCAGCCCGGAGGCTGCCAAAGAATTGGAGTCTCTGCTCACATTGGCGGAGCTGTACGGTGCCCTCCACCAGTTCTCAAGGAGCAAATCGCTGTGGCAGGATGAGCTGACCGTGGAGTTTGGCAGCGTGTTCCTGGACGTCCTGGGGGACAAATACATGCGGGTCCTGGGGGAAAGCCTGGCGACCCGTGAGGTGCCCCTCTTGTGGCACAGGGCGGTTGTTATCCTGTTGCTGAAGAGGGGTGATCTCTGCTTGCTTACGAACTGGCGTCTGGTCTCCCTCCTTAACACGGATTATAAGATCTACCCCGTCCAGGAATTCCCAACACAAAGAGAGAAGCATCTCGAGAGACACTGTAACTACAGTCCCCAAACCTCGTCCAGAGTTGGGTCACCAAATCCTGTGTCCTCCCTGACTGTTTGCAGCAGCTCACAACACAGCCTCCAGAAAACCATCCACAGCACCTCCACCAACTTTATAATAGCAGAAGTAAGTCAAAAGCCCCTCACCTTTAAGCTGGATGCCTGGTCATTTTAAATAACACTAGAGGGGGTTCCTCGTGCTGCTGAATGTATGTTCAGCTGAGAGAGACTGACACAGGCAGTCAGTGAATAAGCACAGACCAAGTTTCAAAGACGTATATCAAAGCTGCCGGAATGGCTGATTGACACCATATTCAGACCCCTCCTCACTCTACAGACACACACACACGTTACACCCACGCTAGCACCCCGGCCAGCCTGGGTGTCCTGTACAATGTACTGGATGTGACCGGCAGTGCAGCTCACACCATGTTATGGATCCAAACTTCCACAGCACCAGTGGAGCTGGAGAGATGAAATGTGTGGTCAGTTTCAGGAATATTGGAAATGGACAGGGGATTGGGATAATCAGAGGGGTGATGCCATGGAGGGATTTGATCATACGAGTGGGAATATTAAAATTGAGGTGTTACTGGACTAAGAGACAATGTAGGCCAGTGAGCACAGGGATGTTGGGTGAACAGAATTTGGTGTAAATTAGAAGAATGCAGCACAGTTTTGGATGACCACAAGGTTACAGAGAGTAGAATGTGGGAGAGCAGCCAGGAGTGTGTTAGAATAGTCAAGTCTCGAGGTAACAAACGCATGGATGAGGGTTTCAGCAAAAGCTGAGACCATCCAGTGTCTACACATGTCCACCTCAAAGACTGCCCTGTGTCCTATCCTCAGGCTGGTGGGGTATCAATGGACCCTCATCCATTGTCTACCCCTGTCCATCTCAAAGACTGCCCTGTGTCCTATCCTCAGGCTGATAGGGTATCAGTGGACCCTCATCCCTCGATTTGCAGAGACTGTGACTCCTCTTTATGAACTACCTAATGATGGCGATGACCAGATTTAACCCGGTTGGACTGAAGAGATCACGGAAGCAGTAATACAATTGAAGAAATCTGTCGCACAACGTGTCTTATCTCACCTAACCCTGACAATACTTTCCACATGGAGTTGGGGGACACAGTGAAAAGCCTGACTGCTGACCTATGTAGAGAAAACCAGGAGAAACTACTCCCTATTGTGAATGATCCAGAATTGTGTGTGGGTCTGAACTGATTTACTCAGTTTGTGAAGGACATTAGTTAACCACGTTCTGGGGCATCAAACATTTCACTTACATCACGGGGTTCAACAGGGTGATACTGCCCAGTCCATTATAAACTTTCCCATTACAGGAAAGCAGTAATAATAGTATTCCGCTGTCAGAGAATCGTAGTCATTTCAGCAGGGAATGAGGCCATTCGGCCCATCGATTCCATGCCAGCTCTTTGTAGATAAATCCAATCAGTCTCATTCCACAGCTCTGTCTCCATGTTCCTGCAAGTTTATTTCCCTCAATTGTTCATCCAATATCCTTCTGAAATCATTCACCATCTCTGTTTCCACCACCCTCGTAGGCAGTGATTTCCAGGCCTTTCCCACTCGCTGTGTCAAAAAGTTGTTCCTCACATCCTCCGTATCACTTGTCCACAACCTGAACTCTAGTCCTTGCACCATTAACTAATGGGAACATATTTTCCTGTCTACATTATCCAAACATGTTACCATCTTATATACCTCTATCAAATCTCCCCTCAATCTCCTTTACTCCATGGAATACAATCCGAGCTTTTCCAAACTAACCTTGTAGCTAAAATCCTCCATCCCTGGAACCATTCTTGTAAATCTCCTCGACACCCTGTCAAGGACCCTCAGATCCTTCCTAAAGTGTGGTGAACAGAACTGGATGCAGTCCTCCAGTTGGGGCATAACGAGAGCTTTATAAATTTTCAGCATGACTTTACTTATTCTGTACTCACTACCTCTATTTACGAATCCAAAGATCTCATATGCTTTACGAACGACTCTCTCAATATGTCCTGCCACCTTTAAGTATCTATGTACATCAAACCTATGTCCTTCTGTCTCTGCACACTCTTGAGAAGTGCACCACACTCTTGAGAACTGTGCCATTAAGTGTATACTGCCTCAACCTGTTACTTCTGATAAAATGTATCACCTCACACTTGTCTATATTAAATTCCATCTGCCTCTTGGCTGCTCGTTCTGCTAGCTTATCTATGTCCTGTTACATTGATCGGTATCAACCTCACTGTCTGCTGCGCCTCCAAGTTTGTCATTATCAGCAAATTTTGAAATATTGCTCTGTGCCAATCTCCAAATTATTTATACATATCATAACAAAAGCAGTGGTCCTAGCACTGACCCTTGGGGAACATCACTGTCTACCTTCCTCCAGTCTGAAAAACAACTATCTACCACAACTCACTGTTATCTTTCATTAAGCCAGTTTATGTATTATCCAAGCTGTCCTACCCTCCTATTCCATGATCATCAATTAACTGTCCAGCTGTCACTAACAGACTGTGAAAGAAACTACAAGTTCAGATTAAAATTAAGTGAAATGCTAAATGTAAAAAATAACTAAATTTTGGAAAGAGATCAACACAAAATTCAGTCACTCATTAACTTTACTGCATCTAGCACTCTGTACAAGCCGTACTCCCCAAATCTGGACTCTGTGCAACTTACTGCATTTAGAGTTTAGGGAGAGAATTCCAGGGCTTAGGGATGAGAAGAGAAAGTGCCGGAAATACTCAGCAAGTCTGGCAGCATCTGTGTAGAGAGAAATAGAGTTAATGTTTCAGATCTGTGACCATTCATCAGAACTGGTAAACGTTAGAAATGTGACAGTATTTGAGCAAGTGAAAGAGGAGAAGGGGGAAGAAGAAGAAGAAGGAAGGACAGTCATGGGATGGAGAGGGGAGAGATTAAATGACAGACTGTCACATTTCTAACGTTTACCAGTTCCGATGAAGGGTCATAGATCTGAAACATTAACTCTGTTTCTCTCTGCACAGATGCTTCCAGACTTGCTAAGTATTTCCAACACTTTGTTTTCCCATTTCAGAGTTCCAACATCCGAAGTATTTTGTTTTTATTTTAGTGTTTAATTCACTGCCACTTCTACTCCAGGAATGCCTACCTTGAAGAAGTTCTACTCTTCTCTTCCAAGCTTAGGGCCTCGGCAGCTGAAGGCACGGCTCCCAATGGTGGAGTAATTAAAATCGGGGATGCTCAAGAGGCCAGAATTAGATGTGTGCTGATATAGGGAGCGGTGAGGCAATGAGGGATTAGAAAAGAAGGCTAAGAGTTTTAAAATCATTGTGTTACTGACCAGGATCCAATGTAGGTCAGTGAGTACAGGGGGTGATGGGTAAACAGGACTTGGTGTGAGTTAGGACATGGACAGCACTGATTTGGATCACCTCAAGTTTATAGAGGGTAGAATGTGGGAGACCAGCCAGGAGTGTGTTGGAATAGTCAAGTCTATAGGTAACACGGGCAAGGGGATGTCTTTCATCAGCAGAAAAGCTGAGAGAGGGGCAACGTTGTGTGATGATACAGAGGTGGAAATAGTCAATTCTAGTGGCAGCGTCAATATTTGGTAGGAATATCATCGCAGGGTCAACTATGACAGCAGCTTGTGAACAGTTTGGTTTAGTCTCAGACAGTTGCCAAGGAGAGGGATGGAGTATGTAGCTAGGGAACGTTTGATGTGGGGTTTGAAAACACTGGCTTCAGTCTTCCTAATATTTTATTGACATGGCAGATGTGTGAGGTGATGCGTTGTGAGAATATTTTACTATATTATTTGTTCATGGGATGTGGGTGTCGTTGGCTGGGCCAGTATTTGTTGTCCATCCATAATTGCCCTTGAGAAGGTGATGTCGAGCTGCATGCGGATGCATGAGGAGAGATAATACAAGCTACGTGGTACCACTTTACAGGTGGTGAGAATAAGAGAGAGACCTTGGGTGTTTGTATGCTATCTTTGAAGTTAGCTGGACAGGTAAACAAACATTTAACAAAGCAAATATATTCTTAGGCTTTATTAATAGAGACACAGAGTAGAATAGTCAGGATGTTATATTAATCCCATAGAAAAGACTAGTTCATTTGCACCTGGAGTATTGTGTCCAATAATGGAAAACCCACTTTAGGAAGGACACTAAACCTTTGGAGAGGGGATAAAAGAGTTTCACTGGAACATTTCCAGGGATGAGGGATTACAGTTATGGAGCTGGGATTGTTCACCTTCGAGCAGGGAAATTTAAAAGGAGATCTGACCGAAATGTTTAAGATTATGAAGGATTTAGATAAATTAAATAAAATGAAATTGTTTCCAATGTGTGAGGGGCCATTAACCAGAGGACACAGATTTACGGTGATTGGAAAAAAGAAGCAGAGGTGACAAGGGGATTTTTTTATGCAATGGGTGTTTCGGATTTGCAATGTGTGGTCTGATCGGCTGAAGGATACAGATTCAATAGTAGATTCCAAAAGGGAATTGGATAGATATCTTAAGGCAGAAAAAATGGAAGAATCTGTGAAAGAGCCCGGGTGAGGGACTAACTGGAAGCTCTTCAAAAGTGACAGCACAGACTTGATGGACCAAATGGCCTCCTTCAGTGCAATGCTATTCTATAATTCCTATGATTGTTCCTGCCTGTACTTTCCCAATACTCCTATCCTTTCACCAGGTGTTTGATAATGTATCACATAATAGCCGTGTTACCAAATTAGAAACACATGGGATTAAAGGGTCAATGTCAGCCGTGGTTCAGTTTGTCGTTCTCTCCCCTTTCAGTCGCAAGGTTCAAGGATCAAGTGTCACAGCAGGACTTGATCACAAGAATCAAGGCTGACACTGCAGTGCAGTACTGAGGGAGTGTTGCACTGCCAGATGTACCGTCTTTTGAATGAAACGTTAAACCAAGACCCCGTCTCTCCTCTCAGGTGGATGTTAAATATCCCATCGTACTATTTAGAAGCAGAGTAAGGGAAATATTCCCTGTGTCCTGGTCAATATCTATCATTCAATCAACATCACAAAAAGAGGACTGATTATTATCACATTGCTGCTTGTGGGAGCTTGCTCTCCATCATAGATTACAAGAGTGACCACACTTTAAAAAGTACCAGTTGGGAGTAAGATGCTTTGTGACGTCCAGTGGTCATGAAAGGCGCTATAGAAATGCAGCTCTTTTTTATATTCAATGCCAGCATGCAGGAAATTAACTAAGTGACGGAAAGCAGAGAGTAGTGGAGAATGGTTGTTGTTTAGTCTGGAGGGAAGTACACTGTGGGATTCCCCAGGGTCACTGTTGGGATCACAGTTGCTGTAAGTTAATACAATGGGCTTGTGTACAGAGGGGATAATGTCAAAGTTTTCAGATGGCCATAAAGTCAGAAATGTTAATAAACAGTTAGAAGGATAGTAACAGACTTCAGGAGGACAGAGACTGACTGGAAAAATGGGCAGGAACATGGCAGATGTAATTTAACACAGTGAAGTGTGAAGTGAGACATTTGGGTAGGACGTATGAGGAGAAACAATATAAACTAAATGGTACCATTATAACGTGGGTGAAGGATTAGAGAGACCTGGGGTGTACACACACAGATCATTGAAGGTAACATGTAGTGTCCTTGGTGTTAGAGGGAGAGGCACAGAGTAATAAAACTCAGGAGGAAATGCTGATTTTTATACATCATTGGTTTGGTCCCAGCTGGAGAAATGTGTCCAATTCTGATATGATTTTCAAGAATATGGGATATGGACAGAGGAATGGGACTAATTGGAGGGGTGAGGCCATGGAGGGATTCAAACACAAGAATGGGAATATTTAAATTAAGGTGCTGCCAGACTGGGATCCAATGTAGATCACTGAGCACAGGGGTGATGGGTGATTGGGATTTGGTGTGAGGTAGGATACAGGCAGCAGAGTTCTGGATGGGCTGTGGTTTATGGAGGTTTATAACTGGAAGGGTGACCAGGACAGAATTGAAATAGTCTAGTGTGGATTTAACAAAGGAGCGGATGAGGGTTTATGCAGGAGATGTTTTGAGACAGAGGTGGAGACGGGTGATATTACAGAAATGGCAGTAGGCAGGTTAAGTGATGGAGAGAACTTGGCGATGAACTCATCTCAGGTATAAATAGAACATAGAGGTAGTCTGGTTCAGCCTCAGATATTGACTAGTGAGGTGGATACAGACAGTGGATCGGGAACAGATTTTGTAAGATGGACTGAAGACAGAGACTTCAGTATTCCCAAGATTTACATGGCAAGAACACAAATCAGTGACATATGGTTTATAGATATAATAGTTGGATACAGAGACTTACCAGGGACACCAATAATAGCGAGGATGGGATAGTAAATCGTTTCAATCATCTTTAGTGCATAATAGATTCTCGTTTCTAATGTTCTCCAATAATAATCTGCAGTAACTTCGCCAAACCAATAGGAAAAACTCTTGCTGCCCATTTTTGTAAAACTCCAATATATTGTTCTCAGATTCTGATCAATCCTTTTCCGCTCTCTGGAGCTGCTGTTAGTGTGAGGGTGATGCTCCCGGCTTGGAACAACACATTGGAGGAAATCCCTTATTAATAGAAGTGGAAAACTCTCCAATGACACAATTAGGGTGCATGGAGACTGACATTAATTACACACACTGAACAACCAGATACAGTTAACCCCTGCCAAACCAACATTTAGTGTTCCAAAATAAAGTAGAACAGTGACCCAGACTGGATGGGATGTGTGAGGTTTGTTAAGGGAAGGAGTGGTAGAGTCACTGGCTAGAAGCTTTCACTCCTCCTTGGCTATGGGAGTAGTGACAGGGGAGTGGAGGACTGTAAATGATGCACCCTGTTTAAAAAAAGAGATGGGATAAACCCTGTAACTTCTGACCAAACAGTCTAAAGTCGCGATTGGAAATTTCTAGAGGCCATAACCCAGCTCAAAAATATATCTTTCTTGGAAAAACATCTGATAATAAATGACAAACAGGATGGATAGCTTGATAACCAATCATGTCTGATAATCTTGATCAAGTTAGTTGATGACATAACTGTGAGTGTTGATGAGGTCAGCGTGTTTCGTGTTATGTATATGAACTTTCAAAAGGCCTGTGATCAAATGACATTTCATAGACTTGTTACGAAAAATGGAAGACATGGATTAATGTGAGAGTGATAGTGTGGATATGACATTGACTCAGGGACAGAAAGCAGAGAGAAGTTGTGAGCAGACATTGTTCATTCTGGGGGAGTGGGAGTGTACAGTGCTATTTCTCAGGGGTCCGTGTTCGAACCAGTGCTGTTCCTGACATATAGATAGATACATGATATAGAATTAAATGTAAAAATAAACAATTTCAACTCCTGCAGATGACATGAAACTCATATGTAAGGGTGGCAAAGGCGCAGACCACAGAATTATCCAACCTCACAGACTGTATCTGTTTTTATATTTATCATGGACTCTCATCCAACACCAGTGTATTTCTCACTCTAATTTATTTGTGTGTGATTCTCATGTGAGTGTGTGCGTGAATGAGCAGCGTACATGTTTATTTTTTTATTTAGATCCAGTTTAGTTTGTTAAGTATAATAAACTCACCTCTTGTTTAATCTCAAGAAAACCTGTCTGATTGGCTCTTTCACGAGCACAATAAAAGTACAAGGTAAAATACTCACTGAGGTGGTCAGCACGTCCACTGCTAAAAAGGAATAAAGCCTTTGTGGTCAAATCTGAGATAGGACAAGAGGGGACCTGGGACCACTCCTCACATGGCTGTAACAGAAATTGATTGTAACCCAATGACAAACGAGAAATTAGAAGTAGGAAAAACAATTGATTCCCAGAAAAAAAATGAAGATTTCAATGTAGATTTTATTGTGGCTTTCACTGCTGCAGCACTAAAAAGTTCACATTCGGAGACAGTACCATCCTAAGCCACAGCTTATGAAAATATGAACAGATGAATTAGGAGCAGGAGTAGGCCACTCGGCCCCTCAAGCCTGCTCTGCCATTCAATAAGATCATGACTAATCTGATTGTAAACTCGACTTCACATTTCCACCAGCCCCCGATAACCTTTCACCCCCTTGCTTATCAATAATCTATCTACCTCTGCCTTACAAATATTCAAAGACTCTGCTTCCAGCGCCTTTTGAGGAAGAGAATTCCAAAAATCCACGACCCTCACAGAAAAAAAATCTCCTCATCTGTGTGTTAAGTGGGTGACCCCCCCCACCCACTTATTTTTAAATAGTGTCCCCTAATTCTAGATTCTCCCACAATGGGAAACATCCTTTCCACATGCACCCCGTCAAGACCCCTCAGAGTCCTATATGTTTCAATCAAGTCGCCTCTTGCCCTTCTAAACTGCAGCGGATACAAGCCTAACCTGTCCAATATTCCCTCATCAGACGGCCCGCCGATTCCAGGTATCAGTCTAATAAGCCTTCTCTTTACTGACCCCAATACATTTACATTCTTCTATTAACAAAGAGACCAATACTGTACACAGTACTCCAGATGTGGTCTCACCAATGCCCTGTGAAACTGAAGCATGACCTCCATACTTTGGTATTCAATTTCTCTTGCAGTAAACAATAACATTCTATTAGTTTTCCAGTTACGTGCTGTACCTACATACTAGCCTTTTGTGATTCATGCACTTGGACACCCAGATCCCTCTGCATCTCAGAGCACTGCAATCTCTCACCATTGAGATAACAGGCTTCTTTTTTATTGTTCCTGCCAAAGTGGGCAATTTCACACTTTCCTACATTATACTCCATTTTCCAGGTCTTTTCCCTCTCACCTAACCTATCTATATTCCTTTGCAGTCCCCTATGTCCTGTTCACAACTTAGTTTCCTACATATCTATGTGTCATCGGAAAATTTAGCAACTCTACAATCGGTCCCTTCATCCAATTCATTTATATAAATTGTAAAAAGGTGAAGCCCCAGCACTGATCCCCGTCGCACACCACTTGTTTAATCTTGCCAACCAGAAAATGACCCATTTATGCCGACACTCGGTTTCCTGTTCGCTACTCAATCTTCTATCCATACCAATAAGTTACTCCCTTCACCATGAGCTTTTATTTTCTGCGATAAACTTTGATGTGGCATCTTATCAAATGCCTTATAGAAATCTCAGTACAGTACATCCACTGGTTCCCCTTCATCCGCAGCACATGTAACTCCATCAAAGAATTCCAACAAACTGATTAAACATGATTTAACTTTCATAAAGCCATGTTGATTCTGCCTGATTACCTCGATTTGGTCTAAGTGCCGATTATACCACCTCTAATAATAGCTTCCAACTTTTTCCCCAAGACAAATGTGAAGCTAACTGGCCTGTAGTTTCCTGCTTTCTGTCTGCCTCCCTTTTTGAATAAAGGAGTTACATACAGAGTGAAGTAACGTGGTACAGGTTAAAACCCTGTCTGCTGAAAAGTTCAGTAATGTAGCTGGAAGGTTAGGGATTACACTCCGTCCAAAAGCTAGGAAACCCGAAATAGTAAGACTTGTGACCAACCATATTTCACTTGAAGCTGAAGGCTCAAACAGGTTTAGAATCATTAACAGATAGAGTAATGTTAGCTAAGGTAAAACTAGAACAGAAGAGACTAGAATTAGAATTCCAGAGAGAGCGAGAAAGAGCAGAGTGAGTGTCAAGAAAGGGAAAAAGTAAGAGTGTTCCAGAAGGAGAAGGAGGAAAGGGAGTTAAGGTGGCTCAAACAATGAGATGAAGTGCCAGGACACCCAGTGAAGGCACAGCTGCTGACGGAGCAATCCCTAGCTCAGGACCATGTGCTGAGCTCTTAAAGTTCTCCCAGTTCATTCTAAAGTTCAATGAGGAGGATGCGGCAGCTCTTTTCTTTCCTTTTAAAAAATGTTCAAAGCAACTGCAATGACCGTCAGAGAACTGGACACTGGTTTTACAAAATAAAATAGCAGGAAAAGAAGAAAGTTCATCAGATTATGAGAGGACTGAAAATGCTATCCTGGGCCCATATGAGATAGTACTGGAGCTGGGCCAGCAGAAATTCAGAATCTTTGTAAAGCAGCCTGACCAAACCTACTTGGCGTTTGAAAGAGTTAAGCAATTTCGGAACATTGGAACATAGGAGCTGCAGTAGGACATCGAGCCTGTTCAATATTCAATATTATAATAGCTGATCATCCACTTCAATGCCTTTTTTCCACACTATTCCTATTTCCCTTTATGTCACTGGTATTTAGGCCGAGGCATTGAGGACAAGAGTTGGGACGTCATGTTACAGTTGTGCATAACGTTGGTTAGGCCGCATTTGGAGTACTGTGCGCAGTTCTGGTCGCCACACTACACAAAAGATGTGATTAAGCTAGAGAGGGTGCAGAAAGGATTCACAAGGATGTTGCCTGGTTTGGAGGGCTTTAGTTATAAAGACAGACTGGATAGGCTGGCTCTGTTTTCCCTGGAGCGAAGGAGGCTGAGAGGAGACATGATAGAGGTATATAAAATTATGAGAGGCATTGATAGGGTAGATAGCCAGAGTCTGTTTCCCATGCTAGGGGTGACTAAAACTAGAGGGCATAGATTTAAGTTGAGAGGGAGGAGGTTTAAAGGGGATCAAAGGGGTAAATGTTTCACACAAAGAATAGTGGGTATCTGGAATGAACTGCCTGAGGAGGTGGTGGAGGCAGGAACAGTAACGAAATTTAAGAGGCATCTGGACAGGTACTTGAATGAACAAGGCTTAGAGGGATATGGAATTAATGCAGGCAGGTGGGATTAGTATAGATCGGCATTATAGTCAGCCCGGACGCGGTGGGCCGAAGGGCCTGTTTCTTTGCTGTACGACTCAATGACTCCATTTAGAAATCTGTTAATCTCTGC
Source organism: Heterodontus francisci (assembly GCF_036365525.1). NCBI lineage: Eukaryota > Metazoa > Chordata > Chondrichthyes > Heterodontiformes > Heterodontidae > Heterodontus > Heterodontus francisci. The sequence continues at coordinate 227,405 of NW_027140656.1, forward strand.
TTTAAACATACTCAATGACTGAGCTTCCACAGCCCTCTGGGGTAGAGAATTCCAAAGATTCACAACCCTCTGAGAAAAGACATTTCTCCTCATCTCTGTCCTAAGTGGATTTCCACTTATTTTGAAATTGTTTCCCCTGGTTCCAGATTTCCCAACCAGGGGAAACATGTTAGCTGCATCTACCCTGTCCATCACTTTCAGTATTTTGCAGGTTTCAATGAGATCACCTCTCATTCTTCGAAACTCTAGAGAATACAGGCCCAGTTTCCCCAATCTCTCTTCATGGGACAGCCCCGCCATCCCAGGAACAAGTCTGATGAACCGTCATTGCACTCCCTCTATGATCATAATATCCTTCCTACGGTAAGGGGACCAAAACTGCACACAATACTCCATTTGCAGTCTAACCAAGGTTCCATACAATTCGAGCACAACTTCACTACTACTGCACTCAAATCCACTTCAATAAAGGCTAACATACCATTAGTCTTCCTAATTGCTTTCTGCACCTGCATGTTTGTTTTCAGTGACTTATTGACGAGGACATCCAGGTCCCTTCGTACAACTACACTTTCTAATCGCTTACCGTATAAGAAATACTCTGCACATCTGTTCCTGCTACCGAAGTGGATAACCTCACATTTTTCCACATTATATTTCAACTGCCATGTTCTTGCCCACTCACTACGGCTGTCCAAATCCCCTTGAAGCCGCTTTGCATCTTCCTCATCAACACTCATTCCCATCTAGTTTACTGGCATCTGAAAACCTGGAAATATTACATTGGTCCCCACATCCTAGTCATTGATACATATTGTGAACAGCCGGGGCCCAAGCACTGATCCCTGCAGTACCCCCACTAGTCACAGCCTGCCAAGGCAAGAATTGCCCATTTATTCCTACTCTCTGCTTTCTGCCTGTTACCTAATCCTTAATCCATGCCAGTACATCATCTCCTATCCCATGTGCTTCAATTTTACTAACCAACCTCCTGTCGGGGACTTTATCAAAAGCTTTCTGAAAATCCAAGTATACCACGTCCACCGAATTCCCTTTATCAATTCTGTGAGCAACATCCTCAAATAACTCCAACAGATTCGTCAAACATTGTTTCCCATTTATATATCCATGTTGACTCTGCCCAATCAGATCCATTTATCACATTCTTTAGAATAGAGTATAGCTTGTTCCCAGCGACTGATGTAAGGCTAACATGTCTGTAGTGCCCTGTTTTCTCTCTCCGTCCATTCTTAAATACTGGGGAGACATTTTCTATCTTCTAATCTACAGGAACAGTTCCAGAATCTACAGAATATTGAAAGATATTCACCAATGTATCCACTATTTCCAAAGCTACCTCTTTCAACACTCTGGGATGTAGAATATCAGGACCTGGGGACTTGTCAACCTTCAGCTCTATTAATTTCTCCAAGACAACCTTCTTACTTATACTAATTTCATTCATTTCCTCATTCTCCCGAGTCCCTTGGATCTCTAATTCTGGGAGATTTCTTGTATCTTCCTCAGTGAAGACAGACACAAAGTAATCATTTAACTTCTCTGCCATTTCTCTATTCCCCATTATAAATTCTCCTGACACTGCCTGTAATGGACCCACATTTGTCTTAGCTAAACGTTTCCTTTTCACGTATCTATAGAAGATTTTACAGTCCATTTTTGTGTTTGTTTTTGGCCAGTGATATGAGCGCTCAAGATAGAGCCCACATATGAAACCCTCAGAGCGGTGATCCCTCTCGAGGAGTTCACAAACTCGCCCCCCTCCCAGTAAAACCCACATAGAGGGACAGAAGGTTCAAAGGTATTCTGGCTGATGAATTTTCCCATGTACACAAAGCCTTAACCCCAGAGGAAAACCCTTTCCTCGTCACCCCAAAGATCCGTGAATAAAAGGTGGAAGGGAGATCGGAGCCCGAGCAGCCATGGGCAAGAAGCGGGACACACAAGGGTTCATCCTCAGGCCAAATAGGTGCTGAGAGCAGGAGTAATGGCTGAAGATCTGCGTGTTTCCACTGTAATAAGGCAGATCACCATCGAGTTCACTAATGGAAGTGACGGGGAAAACCTGTAGGATTATTCAGAGTCCACCAGATCAGTGCTGGAAAACGGGCCCTGATGGAAAGCACAGAAGGTCAGGCTGTGCCTTTAACTGTAACGGTCAGACACAGTAACCCCACAACATAGAGTGCGGGAAAACTTAACAAAATCCCTGAGAGTTACCAGGAATTTGTATTCCAAGGAAAAGTGACCCCATACCCCTCGAGTGGGGCAAGCAAACCCATAGTCATACTGAGGGATACAGGCGCCAAACAAACCCTTCTGCTGGGAAAAGACCTTTACCCGAGAGAGTGCAGTGAATACTAGAGTGTTGGTGAATGGTATCGGAAGATGATATATGACCATACCTGTATATCAACTGCACTTGGAATGTGACCCAGTTTCAAGACCGGTAACCATGAGGATTGTACCTAGTTTACCGGTGGAGGGGTCGATCAGCTCCTGGGTAATGATCTGACAGGGGAAAATGTGGCAGCTTCCCCAGTAGCTCTGGAGCGACCAAAAGAGGTCAGGGAGACAGACCAGTTACAGGAGAAGTTCCCTGGCACTCTCACTGATTGTGTGGTGAATCGGTCCATGGACAAACAATCCCCTGAACTGACACTGCAGACGGATGACCCTACTGTCTGGTTATCTGAAACCTTCTTTGGAAAGTTAGAGGACCCAAAGGATGTGTTAAACAGATCGTCCTTAGTTGAGGCTCAACAACCTGACCCAGCGTTAAAAAAGGCACAGACTGTCCAAACCAAAACTGAAGCAGAGGGAGTTGCAGAGTGCTACTAGTTAAATAATGAGGTGCTAATGAGGAAGTGGAGACCACTTCACAGACCTGCGGATGAAGAGGGCACAGTGCTTCACCAGATACGGATGCCGCGAAGGTACTTTAGAACATAGAACATGACAGCGCAGTAGAGGCCCTTTGGCCCTCGATGTTGCGCCGACCTGTGAAACCATCTGACCTACACTATTCCATTTTCATCCATATGTCTATCCAATGACCACTTAAATGCCCTTAAAGTTGGCGAGTCCACTACTGTTGCAGGCAGGGCGTTCCACGCCCCTACGTCTCTCTGAGTAAAGAAACTACCTCTAACATCTGTCCTATATGTATCACCCCTCAACTTAAAGCTATGTCCCCTCGTGTTTGCCATCACCATCCGAGGAAAAAGACTCTCACTCTCCACCCTATCTAACCCTCTGATTATCTTATATGTCTCTATTAAGTCACCTCTCCTCCTCCGTCTCTCCAACGAAAACAACCTCAAGTCCCTCAGCCTTTCCTCGTAAGACCTTCCCTCCATACCAGGCAACATCCTAGTAAATCTTCTCTGCACCCTTTCCAAAGCTTCCACATCCTTCCTACAATTTGGTCACCAGTACTGCATGCAATACTCCAAGTGCGGCCTCACCAGAGTTTTGTACAGCTGCAGCATGACCTCGTGACTCCGAAACTCGATCCCCCTACTAATAAAAGCTAGCACACCATATGCCTTCTTAACAGCCCTATTACCCTGGGTGGCAGCTTTCAGGGATTTATGTACCTGGACACCAAGATCTCTCTGCTCATCTACACTACCAAGAATCTTCCCATTAGCCCAGTGCTCTGCATTCATGTTACTCCTTCCAAAGTGAATCACCTCACACTTTTCCGCATTAAACTCCATTTGCCATCTCTCAGCCCAGCTCTGCAGCCTATCTATGTCCCTCTGTAACCTACAACATCCTTCGGCACTATCCACAACTCCACCGACCTTCGTGTCATCCGCAAATTTACTAACCCACCCTTCGACACCCTCATCCAGGTCATTTATAAAAATGACAAACAGCAGTGGCCCCAAAACTGATCCTTGCGGTACACCACTAGTAACTAAACTCCAGGATGAACATTTGCCATCAACCACCACCCTCTGTCTTCTTTCAGCTAGCCAATTTCTGATCCAAAGCACTAATTCACCTTCAATCCCATACTTCCGTATTTTCTGCAATAGCCTACCGTGGGGAACCTTATCAAACGCCTTACTGAAATCCATATACACCACATCCACGGCTTTACCATCATCCACCTGTTTGGTCACCTTCTCAAAAAACTCAATAAGGTTTGTGAGGCACGACCTACCCGTCACAAAACCGTGCTGACTATCTCTAATGAACTTATTCTTTTCAAGATGATTATAAATCCTATCTCTTATAACCTGTTCCAACATTTTACCCACAACCGAAGTAAGGCTCACAGGTCTATAATTACCAGGGCTGTCTCTACTCCCCTTCTTGAACAAGGGGACAACATTTGCTATCCTCCAGTCTTCCGGCACGATTGCTGTCGACAATGACGACATAAAGATCAAGGTCAAAGGCTCTGCAATCTCCACCCTAGCTTCCGAGAGAATCCTAGGATAAATCCCATCTGGCCCAGGGGAATTATCTATTTTCACATTTCCAAAATTGCTAAAACCTCCTCCTTGTGAACCTCAATCCCATCGAGCCTAGTAGTCTGTATCTCAGTATTCTCCTCGACAACATCTTCTTTCTCTACTGTAAATACTGACGAAAAATATTCATTTAACGCTTCCCCTATCTCCTCTGATTCCACACACAACTTCCCACTACTATCCTTGATTGGCACTAATCGAACTCTAGTCAGTCTTTTATTCCTGATATACCTATAGAAAGCCTTAGGGTTTTCCTTGATCCTATCCGCCAATGACTTCTCGTGTCCTCTCCTCGCTCTTCTTAGCCCTCCCTTTAGATCCTTCCTGGCTAGCTTGTAACTCTCAAGCGCCCTAACTGAGCCTTCACGTCTCATCCTAACATAAGCTTTCTTCTTCCTCTTGACAAGCTCTTCAACTTCTTTAGTAAACCATGGCTCCCTCGCTCGACAACTTCCTCCCTGCCTGACAGGTACATACTTATCAAGGACACGCAGTAGCTGCTCCCTGAATAAGCTCCACATTTCGATTGTGCCCATCCCCTGCAGTTTCCTTCCCCATCCTACGCATCCTAAATCTTGCCTAATCGCATCATAATTTCCTTTCCCCCAGCTATAATACTTGCCCTGCGATATATACCTGTCCCTGCCCATCGCTAAGGTAAACCTAACCGAATTGTGATCACTATCACCAAAGTGCTCACCTACATCTCAATCTAACACCTGGCCGGGTTCATTACCCAGTACCAAATCCAATGTGGCATCGCCCCTGGTTGGCCTGTCTACATACTGTGTCAGAAAACCCTCCTGCACACACTGGGCAAAAACTGACCCATCTAAAGTACTCGAACTATAGTATTTCCAGTCAATATTTGGTAAGTTAAAGTCCCCCATAACAACTACCCTGTTACACTCGCTCCTGTCGAGAATCATCTTCGCTATCCTTTCCTCTCCATCTCTGGAACTATTCGGAGGTCTACAGAAAACTCCCAACAGGGTGACCTCTCCTCTCCTGTTTCTAACCTCGGCCCATACTACCTCAGTAGACGAGTCATCAAATGTCCTTTCCGCCGCTGTAATACTCTCCTTCATTAACAATGCCACCCCCCATCCCACCCCCCACCCCGCCCCTCTTTTACCATCTTCTCTGTTCTTACTGAAACATCTAAATCCCGGAACCTGCAACATCCATTCCTGTCTCTGCTTTACCCAAGTCTGCGAAATGGCCACAACATCGAGATCCCAGGTACCAACCCATGCTGCAAGCTCACCCACCTTATTCCGGATGCTCCTGGCGTCGAATAGACACACTTTAAACCAAGTTCTTGCTTGCCAGTGCCCTTTCAGAAATATTAAGAATGGCCCACGAACTTCCAATGACTGGACATGTCAGTATATGAAAAATCGAAGCCTGCATAAGACAGCATCTTCACTGGCCACAACTCCATAAAGATGTGGTGGATTTCTGTAAATCTGGTCACATGTGCCAGGTCGTGGAGAAGCCCCAAACTGCAATAAAACCTTCACTCCTAATTGCCATACCAGCTTTTGGGGAACCCTTCAGCAGAATGCTGGTGGATTGTGTGGGACACCTGCTGAAAACAAAACGGGATTACCAGTATCTTCTCACCATTATGGATGTGGTGACCCGATTCCCAGAGGCCATTCTCCCGAAGAACTATCTCTGCCAAGGTAGTGGTGGAGGGGTTAACCCAATTCTTTACCCGATAATGGGCTGCCTGCTGAGATCCAGATGGAAAAGGGCACACATTTTATATCAAGTATTTTTGAAAAGGGAATCTGGACATAACCCAGTGCAAGTCCTCAGCCTACCACCCACAGTCACAAGGGGCTTTGGAGCGGCACCACCAGACCCTAAAGTCAATGATCAGGCCATACTGCTATGAGTAACCCCATGACTGGGACAAAGGGCTGGGATTTCTCCTGTTGGTTACCAGGGACTTATCCAATGAATCCACTGGCGTTAGTCTCTTTCAATTAGTTTATGGACACGAGATGAGAGGTCCTCTTAAACTAATCAAGGAGAAGCTTTTTGGGGCAGAGGGATCAAACTTCCATGTTGGACTACATTTCCTTGCTCTGGGAGTGGCTCACGAGAGCCTGTGCCTTGGCTCAGTAACACCTAAAGACCTCCCAGGCAGCTATGAAAAGGTAATCAGACTGAAATGCCGAGGCTGGAACATTTCAGGACAGAGACCCTGTATTGTTACTACTCCCACTGCAGGGTGAATCCCTAAAAGCCCACTTCGGTGGTCCATATCGAGTGGCAAAAGGAATAGTCAGGTAAATTATTTAATTGACACCCCAGACCAAAGGAAAAAAGCAAAGGCTTTGGAGGGGACAGACATGCACAGATCTGTCAGACAGTCAAAAGGGGAGGATTGAAAAGGACAGTGAGGACAGGTTAGAAGAGGGCCATGAGGATTCTCAACTGGAATCCCCTAGTCTCCGATTAGCCAACCCTGAAATGTTAGATAAATTAGACCACACGCTCTCCTCTTTAAATACAACCCAAAAAAGGCATCCTAAAAAGGCTGCTAACAGCATTTACAGAAAGCTGCAAGGGCAAGGTAAGTTCCAAAAAAGGCAAGCCGATGGTGAGGGAGATGCCTCACCTAGTCGAAGTGCCGCAGTAGAGTGAAGTGAAAGCTGGACAGACACTTGCGTGCACGAATGTCCCAGGGGACACAGGGCAGATCAGAAAAAAATGATGCTCCCTGCAGTAAAGGGAAAAGTGAGGGCGAAATACCCTAAAGTAAACATCATTTGTGTACCTCACCAGAAGCTAAAAGTGAGGTCAGTGTGGATCTTCCCACTGAAGAACCCAATGATCAGGTCCCAAACCGAAAGCTAAACAAACCCCCAAAAAAAACCAATTTATTACACATTGTCAGTTTAGGGAGGAAGTTTAGAGAGGAACCTGAATGGTGAAAGCCTCATTGCAGGAGAGAGAAAAAAGGTCGAACCCGACACATCATCATCCCAGACAAAACACCAAAAAATTAAATCAACACAACTGTAATAGACAATGTCAGCTGCAGTAATTCTAAGATTAATGTTTGAATTTGAGAAGTGATTATTGAGAATGAATTTGTGTTTCCTTCTATTTCTTCTCACGATTCTGTAATAAAATGTTCCTATGATCACATTTCTTTCCATGTGCTGCAGCGGTGTCAAGATAACACAATATGCCCAATGAGGAATTTTAATTCATCGATTAGACACTTACAGTAATCATTTAATGGAAAAGGTCCTGCAGCGAACCTCGAAAAAACTGGCAGCCAAGATGGCCACCGCCATCTTGAAACACATTTTCATATTCCAGAGGCAACAGGAGACACATGTCTGATGAGCCTGGACCCAAAACATTGGCTTTCTCTAGTTACTGAATTACCTAAGATTACATTCATTAACACGGTATACAAGGACATCCTGACAAATTGACTTTAAAAGAGCAAACTCCTCCAAGTGTAAATACTGGTATCCTGAAACCTGGGGAGATAGAAGTTCCTAACTTTGAATCTCTTAATAAGGGTCCAGCAAATACTGTGAGGCAGTCAGGGGACCTTCTGTCATCTCTGTGAAAGCTGGGAGTTGCCCCTGGACAAAGACAGACAAGCCAGTAATTCAAACTGTGCAGAAGCAGAAGGGCTGTGTCCCCCACTCCCTCTCTCTGTCCACATAACTTCACAAGTTTGAAAACCACGTGCGGCTGTGGGCCGTCCATTTCTACAGATTACAACAGACAGAGACACCGGGGGAAGAAAGCCACCCACAAGTCTGCCTCCAGGAAAACCCTGAGCCACGTGGGTCAGCCACAAAGGGCACTTTGACCATCCAAAGACTTCAAGAATATAACTTCAAAGAAAGAACAAAGAACAAAGAAAATTACAGCACAGGACCAGGCCCTTCGGCCCTCCAAGCCTACGCGGATCCAAACCCTCTATCTAAACCTTTCGCCTATTTTCTAAGGGTCTGTATCTCTTTACTTCCTGCCCATTCATGTATCTGTCTAGATACATCTTAAAAGACACTATCGTGCCCGCGTCTACCACCTCCACTGGTAATGCGTTCCATGCACCCACCACCCTCTGCGTAAAGAACTTTCCACGCATATCCCCCCTAAACTTTCCCCTCTCACTTTGAACTCGTGTCCCCTTGTAATTGAATCCCCCACTCTGGGAAAAAGCTTCTTGCTATCCACCCTGTCTATACCTCTCATGATTTTGTACACCTCGATCAGGTCCCCCCTCAACCTCCGTCTTTCTAATGAAAATAATCCTAATCTACTCAACCTCTCTTCATAGCTAGCGCCCTCCATACCAGGCAACATCCTGGTGAACCTCCTCTGCACCCTCATGAATAGTATGTGATACATATATATTTATTACAAAAGTAGAACCCTAGAGTGTGTGCATTTTCAACAAATGCAATCGATACAGTAAGAATCACTGTAAGCTAGATAACCCATAGAGAACCACTTTGAGGTAGAGTTTCCACCGAAGGTGCAATAACATTCCAGTCTATTGCTCTCAGATTCTGACCCATTGTTGTAACATTCCAGTCTATTGTTCTCAGATTCTGACCCATTGTTGTAAAATTCCAATCTATTGTTCTCAGATTCTGACCCATTGTTGTAACATTCCAGTCTATTGTTCCCAGACTCTGACCCATTGTTGTAACATTTCAATCTATTGTCCTCAGATTCTGACCCATTGTTGTAACATTCCAATCTATTGTTCTCAGATTCTGACCCATTGTTGTAACATTCCAATCTATTGTTCTCAGATTCTGACCCATTGTTGTAACATTCCAGTCTATTGTTCTCAGATTCTGACCCATTGTTGTAAAATTCCAATCTATTGTTCTCAGATTCTGACCCATTGTTGTAACATTCCAGTCTATCGTTCTCAGACTCTGACCCATTGTTGCAACATTCCACTCTATTGCTCTCAGACTCTGACCCATTGTTGTAACATTCCAATCTATTGTTCTCAGATTCTGACCCATTGTTGTAACATTCCAGTCTATTGTTCTCAGACTCTGACCCATTGTTGTAACATTCCAATCTATTGTTCTCAGATTCTGACCCATTGTTGTAACATTCCAATCTATTGTTCTCAGATTCTGACCCATTGTTGTAACATTCCAGTCTATCGTTCTCAGACTCTGACCCATTGTTGCAACATTCCACTCTATTGCTCTCAGACTCTGACCCATTGTTGTAACATTCCAATCTATTGTTCTCAGATTCTGACCCATTGTTGTAACATTCCAATCTATTGTTCTCAGGTTCTGATCTATCTTCTCCCTCTCTCTGGAGCTGCTAATCTCTGTTATGTTCCCGCTGACATTATGGGATAATACATTGAAAGGAGCCCCTTATTAATAGACGATGGAAAACCTCCCAGTGACACAATTAGGGAGACGGACATTAACTACAGTCACTGAACAAACAGGTTCAGTTAACTCATTACAATCTATACGTTTTTGTACCACAATAAAGTAGAACATTTATTTGGTCTGGATAGGATATCTGAGGTTTAATGAGGGAAGGAATTGTGGAAACACAGCGGCACTGGCCAGAATCTTCGAATCCTCCTTTGATATGGGATTGGAGACAGAGGACTGGAAGGCTGTAAATGTTACACCCTATTTAAAAAGAGGAAAGGTTGGACAAACCCTGTAACTACTGACCAGTTAGTCTAATGTTGATAGTTGGAAACTTCTGGAGTCCGTAACCCAGCACAATGTATTTCTTGCCTGTAAAATCATGATTAATAAATGACAAGCAGCATAGATAGGTTAATGGAAAATCATTTTCTAATCTTAATCGAGTTCGTTGAGGACGTAACTGTGAGTGTTAATGAGAATAGCGTGTTTCGTGTAATGGGATCACAGAATCATAGTAAGGTTAAGGCACAGAAAGAGGCCAGTTGGAACGTTATTCCTGTGCCAGCTGATAAACGATCCACTATTCTAATCCCACCATCCAGCATTTGGCCAATAACCCTTCAGATTGTGGCACCTGAGCTGCATATCCAGACTCCTTCTGAATGGGTTGAGTGTCCCTACCTCAACTACCCTTTCAGGCAGTGAGTTTCAGACTCACACCAAAGCAGGGGACCCAGTCCTGAGCCTTGCAGAACGCCGCTGGAAACATCCCTCCTGACTCTAAAATACCCGTCAACAATTACCCTTTGTTTCCTGCCACTGAGCCAATTTCCTATTTCTGGGTGAACAGGTGTTTCCTCAACTCCCCTCTAATCTTTCCATCAATCATTTTAAATCTATGCCCCCTCATCACTGATCTCTGCTAATGTGATTAGACCCTTCACCTCCACTCTATCCAGGCCCCTAAAAATATATACATTTCAATCAGATCTCCCCTCAGCCTTCTCTGTTCCAAGAAGAACAACCCCAGCCTATCCAATCATTCCACATAGCTGCATTTTTCCAGTCCTGGCAACATCCTCGTAAATCTCCTCTGTGCCCTCTCTAGTGCAATTACATCCTTTCTGTAATGAGGTGACCAGAACTGCACAAAAAGACTCAAGTTATGGTCTACCCAAAGAGTTATACAGTTCCAGCATAACCTCCCTGCTTTTGTATTCTATACCTCGGCTAATAAAGGGAAGGATTCCGTATGCCTTCTTAACTACCTAATCAACCTGTCCTGCTACTTCGGGGATCTGTGGACATTGACTCCAAAGTTCCCTCACTTCCTCTACATTTCCCAGTATTTTCCCATTAATCGTGCATCCCTTTGCTTTGTTTGACCTCCTCAATTTGCATCGCCTCATTCTTAATCAGTTGGAATCCCATTTGCCACTTTTCTGCCATCGATATCTTCCTGCAACCTACAGCAATCCTCCTCGCTATCCACCACACGGCAAATCTGTGCGTCATCTGCAAACCTCTTGATCATGCTTCTACATTTACGTCCAAGTCATTAATATATACCACAAAAAGCAGGGGACTCAGTCCTGAGCCCTGTGGAACACCATTGGAAACAGTCCGAAGGTCTGTCTGAAACAGTCCGGGGTTCCAAAGAAGGGTCACTGACCCGAAACGTTAACTCTGCTTCTCTTTCCACAGATGCTGCCAGACCTGCTGAGTGATTCCAGCATTTCTTGTTTTTGTTTCAGATTTCCAGCATCCGCAGTATTTTGCTTTTATTATATTGGAAACAGCCCTCCAATCAATAAAACACCCATCAACAATTGCCCTTTGTTTCCTGCCAATGAGCCAATTTTGTATCATCCTTGCTGTATTTCCCTGGATTCCATGGGATTTTATTTTTTTTAACCAGTGTGCCATGTGGGACCTTGTCAAAAGCCTTGCTTAAATCCATGTAGACCACATGAACTGCACTACCCTCATCTATCTTCCTTGTTACTTCTTCAAAAAATTCAATCAAGTTGGTCAAACTAGAGCGTCCCTTAACAAATCCATGCTGACTGTCCTTGATGAGCCTGTGCCTTTCTAAGAGACAGTTTATCCTGTCTCTCAGAATAGATTCCAATAATTTGCCCACTACTGAGGTTAGACTGACTGGCCTGTAATTTTTCATTCTAACCCTGGGGTCCTTTATAAACAGAGGTTCAATGTTAACAGTACTCCAATCCTCTGGCGCCACACCTGTACCCAGTGAGGACTGGAAAATTATGGTCAGACCCTCTGCTATTTCCTCTCTTGCTTGTTTTAACAGCATAGGATGCATTTTATCTGCATCTGGTGACTTATCAACTTTCAAGGATGCTAATCCCATTAATACCTCTCTCTCCCTAAGTATATCACATCAAATACTTCATATTCCTCCTCCTTAGCTACAATATCTGCATCATACCCCTCTTTTGTAACGTGAAACACGAAGTGTTCATTATGAACCATACCAACATCTTCCACCCCTGCACATGCATATGAAATTATGTATATACACTTATGTGAACAGACTTTCAAAAGGACTGTGATCAAATGGCATTCCATAGACTTGTTATGAAAATGGAAGACATGGATTAATGTGACAGTGATAGTGTGGATATGACACTGACTCAGGGACAGAAAGCAGAGAGAAGTAGTGAACAGACATTGTTCAGACTGGTGGAGGAGGGGGAGTGTACAGTGCAATTTCTCAGGGGTCAGTATTAGAACCAGTACTCTTCCTGACATATAGATAAATAGATGCATGACAAAGACCTACGTGTGAAGAGCAGAGTCTCAACATTTGCATAAGGCAGGAAACTTATAAATGTAGTAACCACTGTGAAGTATAGTAGCCACTTCAGGAGGACATGGACAGTCAGATGGTGAAATAAGAATACACATGGTGAATGAAATTTAACACATAGAATTGGGGAAGTGATTATTTTGTGAGGGAGAATAAGGGGAGTGAATAGAAACTAAACTGCACCATTTAAAAGATGGTACCGGAGCACAGAGACTGGGTGCGTATGTACACAAATCTTAAATGGTGGCTGGATAAGTTCTGAAGATTTTAAAAAGGCATCCGGGATCCTTAGCTTTATAATTAGAAGCAAAGAATTTAAAAAAAAACACAAGAACATTCTGCTAAGACTAGAAATGAATGTTTGAGCCTCAGCTGAGATATTGTGTCCAATTCTGGACACCACACTTTATGAATATTCCAAGGCCTTGGAGATGGTGCCTCGGTGATATACTAGAATGGTAACAGGGATGAGGGAGTTCAGTTATGTGGAGAGAAGCTGGGATTGTTCTCCGTAGAGCAGAGAAGCTAAAAGGGAGATTTAATAGAGGGGCTTAACATGATGATGTGCTTTGCAAGAATAAATAAAGAGAATCTGGTTTGACTGGATGAAGGGTAAGTAACCAGGGAACACAGTTTAATGTTGATTAACAAACAAACAGAGGAGAGATGAGGAGATTTTCATTTCTTTACACAGCTAGTGTTTATGATTTAGAATGCAGTTCGTGAAAGTGTTGTGGAAGCAGATTTAACAGAAACTTTCAGTCGGGAATTGGATCAGTACTAACAGGGTGATTTACTGGACTGGGAGAAAAAAACAGGCGAGAGGAATAATTGCAAATCTCCTTCAAAGAGCTGGAACTGGTACGATATGTTAAATAGTCTCCTCCTGTGCTGTGTGATTCTCTGACTGTCTGATAACAGAAACCATTGAGTACGTATCTCATGTGTACAATTGACATTCAGCAGTTTTTAATCCCGAGATTAATTGTTACTTGTTTTCTGATGAAGACAACAGCAGAAAGACAAACACAAGGAGCTGGTGAGGTAAATTGTGTTGACAATTTGTTTATTCGGTTATGACGTCTCACTCTGATCACAGATCTCGCCTGGTTTCAATAGGTCAATTACAAACTCATTGATTTTATTCCTATTTTATTTCCTGCCTATTTGTTCTCAGGATATGGGTGATACTGACAAGGCCAGCATTACTTCCCCATCCCTAGTTACCATGAGAGAATGGTGAATCTTGAACCACTGCAGTCCCTGTGGTTCTAACAAACAAAATAACATTTAGTATTTTGATGAGGCCGTTTCATCACTGGGCATTTCAGAATGAGTTAGGTTTGAACATGAGGATGAGAGTTTTAAAATCAAGATGTTACCAGAGCAGGGGCCAATGTAGGTGAACGAGCACTGGAGTGATGGATGAACGGGACTTGCTTTGAGTTTAGATACAGGCAGCAGAGTTTTAGATGAACAAATATTTGTGGCCGAGTCAGTACAGGTTAGACGCAGAGTCAAGCTCACTCTACACTGTGCCCATCAAACACTGCCATGAAAGGTACAGCACGGCTCAGATGCAGAATAAAGCTCACTCTACACTGTCCCCCATTAAATACTCCCAGGACAGGTACAGCACTGGGGTTGGCTGCTGCCTAATTGGAGGTGCTGAGTAGTTAACGAGGTTCAGCTGACTGTGGCTGTGTGAAGAGGCTGGAAGCTGTGTGACTGCTGCAAGAGGGAGAAACTGAGATTGAAGGAAAGGTTTTTCCACATTGGCAACATGAGTCTGGGGAAAGAGGCTGGGAGAGGAGCTAATTAGATAGCTCTTTCAAAGAGACAGTACTGACGCAATGGGCCGAATAGCCTCTTTCTGTGCTGCGCCAATCTCTAATTCTATGAGCAAGAGACAGAGAGTGAAGTGAGTGAGGGAGAGAGAGAAAAAACGTGAAAGAGGGAAAGGTCAATAGGAAGTGCGAAAAAATCGTGTTTGCATCACTTTTTCAGCAGAGGAGTCATGATTTGCCCGTCCCCGTTCCTGTTGAGACAGGTGACACACAAACACCCTGCTGCCTCCTCATTTCCATGCATTCGACGTACACCACAAAGCGACCCGCGCTGCTGTCTGTCTGCAAGTTTAACAGGGATCTTACTGTGTGTGAGGCTGGCTCGTGTTTCAGCCAGGCTTCAGCTCTTCAAGGCAGTCTGTCCCTCTTAACGGGAATTTGTACTGAATCACAGGAGGCTGCTGTTGCTGATTGGGAATGCTGCAATTGGAGACAAGGCAAATGGAATACTACGACAGAGAGAGGGCTCTGTTGTTCACGGATGTGGTGTTGGAGGCCATAGTCATGGTGGGTGACAGGAGGGGAGAGGCCATGTTTTCGTGGAGTGGGCTGGAGACGCTCAAGCAACGTCCACCGAATGGAATGGGATCAGGTGGCCAGGGAGGTCAATGCAAGAGGTCTGGCCCTAAGAACATGGCAGCAGAGCAAGAAGAAGTTTAATGAGTTCACACGGGTCACACAATGTCAGTTAATTCATCTCCACATGGCTTCTCCTACCCCCAACATCACCAACCTCTCACACTGCTCAATGTACCACACCCCAATCACTCACCCATCAGTAGTCCCTAACACTCAGGACTCACACCTAACATTCACATACTCCATCTCTCCTTCACACACATTACACTTATACCAGCTTCACACCCACCTCTCCCTGCCTCCACATTCCTGCAGCTATTCAACTGTGCCAAGGACATCACCCAAACACAGAGCAACACAATCACTGACATTCTGCCCTTTCTCTTACAGAACATGGTGGCCGACAATTACAGGGAGCAGCAGTGAACCGGCGGGAACCAGGCAGAACTTCATCCCCTGAGCCTGAGGGAGGAGATGGTTCTTCACATCATGGGACCGGTTGTGACAGAGCCCATAGCATCCGGCATCACCGAGAGTATTCAGCATGATGCTATGTTCCGGCCTTATGTCTCTTCTTAACTCCCAACTGCCCCTCGTCCTGCTGTCTGGGATGATGTACAAGCTGCAGATGGTGGGACCATGAACTTCCTGCTTTCCAACCCACCCCCAATCCCTCACCCCAACCCTCCCCCTCTGATTTTATACTTTCCAATCATTACCCAAAACTGCCAGCTTCCCAGTCACAGCAGATCCAGGAGACAGAGAGAGAGAGAGAGAGCAGTACAGCACTGGTGGTGAAACCCCATCACTTGGTCTGATACTCATAGTCATCAGATCAAATACTTACACTGTGTGGAACTTAGAGGCTGGTATAGAGTCGGAATCTGCAGGTGGTGAGTCACCGAGCACGTGTGAGGTGCAGCCAGGCCAGGGGGAAAGGATAGCTCATGTGTCAGCTCACCGGAGGGTGAGGTCACAAACGTGTTACAATACACAGGACTCAGATGTGAACATTGCTGGAACAGCACACAGGAGAATGCTGATGGACATGTACACTGAGATACTTTGTCCATTGACAGGCCTGTCAGACAGTCTGTTATCACTGTCTCGGAACATGGAGGAGTCCGGCTCCAACATGGCGCAGGACATTGCACAGTGCTTGAAGCCCATACTTTCCCCTGTGGATGCGGTCACTAACTCCATGATAGCAGTAGCGGACCCAGCCCTGATACAGTGTCTGGTGAACATTGTCTCAGCTTCCACTGCAGCACAGACGGCAGACACTCAACGTCTCAGTGCTGCAATGGAAGCTCAGACTGAGGTCATGAGATCCATGTTTGCTGCCATACAGGATCAGACTGCTGTCATCATGGCTGTGGATCTCAGTGTTCAAAGGAGTTTGCAGGCTCTCACAGCAGTCCAGCAATCTGTGATCCAGTAGATTACTAGGATTACTGATGTGTCGCCCCGTGGGAGTGAGAGTGTCTCCGTGGAGTATGAACCTGCTGTCCTCTCTCAGGATGACAGTATTTGTTCTCACTTCACTGTCACTACACCAGTGTCCTTGTTGTTACCCATCAGCCAGCCCAGGCTGCTGCTGTCCATGTCGAGGTGGTGCCGTCTGAATCCGAGCCCTCAAGGCCCAGAGCTGCTCGAGGACGTCCTGCAAGGCCATCTGCAGTCTCCACCAGTGAAGGTCAGCAGCCTTCCACCAGCCATGCTGCAGTCATTGGGGAAACATTGTGTAGGAGCACTGGGCGAGTCGAGGGACCCCATAAGACAGGCACTAAGGGAATATACAATGGTGAATAGTTCAGTTTTGTTTGTATGATTGAATACGTTGGATAAAGATGTTAATGAAAAGGTTTTTGTTGGTGTTTTTTACTGCAGGATGGCGACCAAGAGAACACTGTGATGGAGCGTCTCAGATGGGTGTAATGGTGGAGAATCGGGGATTCATGGTGGGAAAGCGAAGATGTACTGGGCATGCTCACACACCAAATGCACTTTAATGGAGTGAGAGATCTTTCAGTTCCTGCACCTCTCCCCATTGACATGGGGGCCCCGCAGAGCCGCCTACACCATCAGGAATTCCGCTATCCTGACAAAGCCACGGGATCTCTCATCCTGCTTCTCCCTGCTGAGGGAGAAATGATGACATAGATGATCACCCTCACCTCCCAGAATTATCAATGGACAAGGCACAGGCCTCGCAAATACTGGTCAGTTAGTTTAACATCAGTGGTGATTAAGGTTTTAGAAACTATAATCAGGGAAAAAGGACAACACACACTTGGAGAGGTTTGTGTTATGTAAGCATTGTCAGCACGGATTTCTAAAAGACAGATCACGCTTGACTGAACGAATTAAATTTATTTGATGAAGTAACAGAGAGGTTTGATGAAGGGAATGTGGTGGATGTTGTATACATGGATTTTATGAAATTATTTGATAAAGTACCACACAAAGGTTTGGCGAACAAAATTGAAGTCCATGCATTAGCATCCAATTGGATCAAATATTGTCAAGGACAGAAAAGTGTGAGTTGTGGGAAATGGTTGTTTTTCAGACTGGAGGATTGTAGACAGTGATGTTCCCCAATGGCCAGTGCTAAGAGCTTGGAATACAGAGTAGAATATCAAAATGTTCCGATCTTGGAGCTGGTGAACGGGAGGATGTTGCAAACCGCCTGCAACAGGATATAGATAGGCTGGCAGAATGGACAGAGAAATGGCAGGCGGAATTTAATACAGAGGTGTGTGAGGTGATCTATTTTGTCTGAAAGAATAGGAAGGCAATATAGACTTAATGGCACAGTTGTAAAGATTGTGCAGGAACAGAGGGACCTGGGGCTCCGTAGGCATTGATCTTTGAATGTGCCAGGACAGAATAGGACAGTGTTTAGCAAAGCATATCAGATCATGGGCTTCATCATTAGAGGCAAAGATACAAAAGGAGGGAAGTTATGCTGAAACTTTATAAAGCTTTGGTTAGGCCCCAACTAGAAAACTGTGTCCAGTTCTGGTCACCACACTTTAGGAAGGATGTGAAGGTCCTTGAGAGGGTGCAGAGGAGATTTACCAGAATGGTTCCAGGGATGGGTGGTTTAGTTACAAGGATAGTTTGGAGAAGATGGAGTTGTTCTCCCTGGAGTAAAGGAGATTGAGAGAGATTTGATAGAGGTGTACCAGATTATGATAGGCTTAGAAAAGATAGACAAGGAAAAACTGTTCCCATCACCTGATCAAATTTGAACTAGGGGACACAGATGGAAGGTTTTGGGTAAGAGATGCAGGGGTAATATAAGGAAGAACCTTTTTACACAGTGGATGGTAATGAGTTGGAATTCACTGTCCATGAGGGTGGTGGAAGCTGAGACAATCAATGATTCCAAAAGAAAACTGGATGGGCACTTGAAGGAAATGAAATTGCAGGGATACGGGTATTGAGTGGGAGAGTGGGACTGACTGTATTGTTCCACATAGAGCTGGCACAGAGGGGCCGAATGGCCCCCTTCTGAGTCGTAAATGTCTCTATCAATCTCTGTCAATCTATGTTGGATATGTCTTCTGCTCCTCTCTGGAAAGATCCAGATAAATAGAAGTTCAATGAAACTATGACCTTAACAGCCACTGACAGCTCCGTCCTCACCCTGGTGTGAGGCTCCAGGTCGTGTTACAGGAGGTGACACAGCTCTGTGACCATCTCTTTATTGAATCAGATTCACCCACACACTGCTCCGGGGTTAGGTGCATTTAGGAAAAGTGCTCTTGGAAAACCCGGGGTGGGTAGGGCAGAGTCCCCTCCTCCTCCCTTTTTACAGAGCATCCCCTCTCTGCAGCCTCTGCTCCATTTGTTGGTCCTGTCATAGACCCAGAGACACTGTAACTACAGTCCCCATTCCTCGTCCAGACTTGGGTCACCAAATCCTCTGTCTTCCCTGAATGTCTGCAGCAGCTCACAACACAACCTCCAGAAAATCATCCACAGGACCTCCACCAACTTAACAATGGCAGACGTATGTCAAAAACCCCTCACTTGTAAGTTGGATGCCCAGTCCTTTTAAATAACACTAGAGGGGGTTCCTCGTGCTGCTGAATGTATGTTCAGCTGACATGTGAAGAACACAGGCGGTCAGTGGACATGCACAGACCAAGTTTCAAAGACGTACATCAAAGCTGCCGGAATGGAAGGTCGACACCATATTCAGACCCACCCTCAAAGGAACAACACATATATGGTACGATTGAGCTGGAGCCCTGCCCAGATTGGGACACTGTGCTGGCCACACTAGAAGAGGCCGGCTGTGAAGACTACACTAACAGCACATAGACGATACAACTGGGCTGGAGCTCTGCCCAGTATGGGGTATTGAGCAGGCCGCACTCAAAGTTCACATCTCTTTATGGATCACAGCTTCTGCACTGTCAGCACCAGTAGTGCTGTAAAGTCTAAAATCGTGGATCAGGTCAGATACAAAGGGAAAAAAATTCACTTTAAAAGGAGATTTGGAAAAGATTGAAATAAAAAGATTTTCAGGAATATGGGAATGGGACTAATTAGAGGGGTGAGGGCATGGAGCGAGTTCAAACACAAGAATGAGAATATTAAAATTCAGGTGCTGCCAGACCGGGAGCCAATGTAGATCAGTGAGAACAGAGGTGATGGGCGATCGGGATTTGCTGTGAGTTAGGATACAGGCATCAGAGTTCTAGATGGGCTGTGGTTTATGGAGGTTTTTAACAGGGAGGGTGACCAGGATAGAATTGGAATAGTCAAATGTGAATTTAACAGTGACAGGGACGAGGGTTTATGCAGCAGGTGGGCTGAGATATTGGGCAGGGTGAAGTTTGTATTTGACAGATAGGGGATGGACTTCGTGATGGAGATCAATGACGTTGGCTTCAGTCTTCCCAAAATTTACATTGCAGACAAACATTTCAGTGAAACAGGGTTTACAGATCTCCTCGCCTGAAATAGAGACAACAACAGTAGCAAAGATGAGAGAGTAAATGACAGGAATTTGTAATACAGTTCACAGTGGTTTACAGAGCTAATAGCTGGAGATATTCACCAGGAATAACAACGGCAGCAAGATGGGCAGAGTAAATTACAGGAGCAGTAATGCAGTTAAGCATGGTTTATAGAAATAATAGCTAGATAGAGAGACTTACCAGGGACACCAATAATAGCCAGGATGGGATAGTAAATGTATTGAATAATCGTCAGTGCGCGGTCGATACGAGTGTTTAATGAGAACCAATCATAATATGTAGAAAGATAGTAAAGATCCGACGATAAACTCCTGTCCGTTGTTGTAACATTCCAATCTATTGTTCTCAGATTCTGACCCTTTGTTGTAACATTCCAATTCATTGTTCTCAGATTCTGACCCATTGTTGTAACATTCCAATATATTGCCCTCAGTTTCTGATCGATCCTCTATCTCTCTCTGGAGCTGCTGATCTCTGTTAGTGCTGATTTTCCCGCTGACACTATGTTATAACACATTGAAAGGTACCCCTTATTAATAGAAAATGGAAAACTTCCAGTGACACAATTAGGATCCATGGAGACTGACATTAATTACAGTCACGGAACAAATAGATTCTGTTAACCCTTTTCAATCCAACACTTTTTGTACCACAATAAAGTAGACCATTTACCGAGTCTGGATGGGATGTATGAGGGTTGCTGAGGGAAGGAATGGTGGGAATAGCAGAGGCACTAGCCAGAATCTTCCAATTCCTCTTGGATATTGGCGTGATGACAGATTTACACATGCTGGCCACTCTCTGGGTGAAGAAATTTCTCCTCATTTCAGTCCTGAAAAGTTTACCCCGTATCCTTAGACAATGACCCCTGGTTCTGGACTCCCCCACCATCAGGAACATCCTTCCTGCATTTACCCTGTCAAGCCCTGTTAGAATTTTATAGGTTTCTATGAGATCCCTCCTCGTTCTTCTGATCTCCAGCGAATTTAATCCTAACCGACTCAATCTCTCCTCATACGTCAGTCCCGCCATCCCAGGAATCAGTCTGGTAAACCTTCGCTGCACTCCCTCTATAGCAAGAGCATCCTTCCTCAGATAAGGAGACCAAAACTGCACACAACATTGCCGCTGTGGCCTCACCAAGGCCCTGTATAATTGCAGCAAGACATCCCTGCTCCTGTACTCGAATCCTCTCACTATGAAGGCCAACATACCATTTTCCTTTTTTACCGCCTGTTGCACCTGCATGCTAACCTTCAGCGACTTGTGTACGAGAACACCCAGGTCTCGTTGCATATTTCACTCTCTGAGTTTATAGCCATTCAGATAATAAACTGCCTTCCTGTTTTTGCTACCAAAGTGGATAACCTCACATTTATCCACATTATACTGCATCTGCCATGCATTTTCCCACTCACTCAACTTGTCCATATCACCCTGAAGCCTCCCTGCATCCTCCTCACAACTCACCCTCCCACCCCGTTTTGTGTAATCTGCAAATTTGGAGATATTACAATTCGTTCCCTCATCGAAATTATTAATGTCTATTGTGAATAGCTGGGGTCCTAACACTGATCCCTGCGGTACCCCACTAGTCATTGCCTGCCATTCAGAAAAAAGAACGGTTTACTCCTACACTTTGTTTCCTGTCTGCCAACCAATTTTCTATTCATCACAATACATTACCCCCAATCACAGGCATGTTAATTTTACACGCTAAGCTCTTAGGTGGGACTTTGTCGAGAGCCTTCTGAAAGTCCACTGGCACCCCCTCATCAACTCTACTAGTTACACCCCAGAAGAATTCTATTAGGTTTATCAAGCATGGTTTCCCTTTCGTAAATCCATGATCTGTCCGATTCTACCACTATTCTCCAAGTGCTCTGCTATAAAATCTTTGATAATGGTCTCTAGAATTTTCCCCACTACCGATGTCAGGCTGACTGGTCTATAATTCCCTGCTTTCTCTCTCCCTCCCTTTTTCAACAGTGGGGTTACATTAGCTACTCTCTAATCTATAGGAACTGTTCCGGAGTCTATAGAATCTTGGAAGATGACTACCAATGCTTCCACTTTTTCTAAAGCCACTTCCGTAAGTACTGTGGGAAGCATACTATCAGGCCCTGGGGATTTATCGGCCTTCAATCCCATCAATTTCCCCAACACCATTTCTCTACAAATACTGATTTCCTTCAGTTCCTCTCTCTCACTAAACCCTGTGTTCTCCATCATTTCTGGTATGATATTTGTGTTCTCCGTTGTGAAGGCAGAACCAAAGTATCCATTTAGTTGGTCAGCCATTTCTTTGTTCCCCATAATAAATTCCCCTGTTTGACTGTAAGGGACCTACTTTTGTCTTCACCAATCTTTTCCTCTTCGCATAGCTATAGAAACTTTTACAATCAGTTTTTATGTTCCCCACAAGCTTACTCTCGGACACTATTTTCCCCTTCTTAATCAATCCCTTGGTCCTCCTTTGCTGAATTCGAAACTGCTCCCAATCACCTGGTCTGTTGTTTTTTTCTGGCAAATTTGTATGCGTCTTCCTGGGATATAATGCTATCTCTAATTTTGCGTGTAAGCCATGGTTTGGCTACCTTTCCCGTTTTACGTTTGCGCCAGACAGGAATAAACAATTGTTGCAGTTCATCCATGCACTCTTTGAATTTTTGCCATTGCCGATCGACCGTCATCCCTTTAGGTAACGTTTCCCAATCTATCATAGCCAACTCGAGCCTCATACCTTCGTAGTTTCCTTTATTAAGGTTCAGGACCCTAGTCTCAGAATCAACTAGGTCACTTTCCACGTTGATGAATAATTATATCATATTATGGTCGCTCATCCCCAAGGGATTTCGCACAACTAGATTGTCAATTATTCCTCTCTCATTACACGATACCCAATCTAGGATGGCCTGTTCTCTAGTTGGTTCCTCAACGTATTGGTCCAGAAAACCATTTCGTATACACTCCAGGAATTCCTCCTCTACAGTATTGTGACCAATTTGATTTGTCCAATCTATAAGCAGATTAAACTCACCCACAATTACAGATATTCCTTTATCGCATGCGTCTCTAATTGCCTGTTTAATGCCCTTCCCAACATCACCACTACAGTTTGGGGGGTCTATATACAACCCCCACGAACGTTTTCTGTCCATTAGTGTTTCTCAGCTCTACCCATACATATTCGACATCGTCAGAGCTAATATCCTTCCTCACGATTACGTTAATTTCCTCTTTAACCAGCAATGCAACTCCAATGGGGCTGAAAATAGGCCGTTTTACTGATGGTGTAAATATTTGGTCGGAATTTCATCTCAAGATATCTCAAGGTGAACTATGTAACCAAGTTTGTGAACAGTTTGGCTTGCTCTCAAACATTTACAAAGGAGAAGGATCGAGATAGGAAATGTTTGGAACGGAGACAGAAAAAAATGGCTTCAATCTTCTCAATATTTATTTGGCTTTGCTGATGTGTCTTGTGATACAATTTCGAAGGACGAAAGAGGACAGACAATACAAGTAAAATGATACAACTATAAAGGTGGTGAAATAACAGAGACACCTGGGGTGTTTGTACACAAATCTTTGAAGGTGGTCGGAAAGATTAACGAAACCGTTAATAAATATGTGGGATCCTAGGTTTGATAAACAGAAGAAAAAAGAGCAAAAGCAAGGACATTATGTGAAGCATATAGAAAATACTAGTTCGGTTCCACCTGGAGACTTGTATCAAATACCAGAAACCACACTTTAGGAAGGACATGGAGCCTTCGGAGAGGGGATAGAACTGTTTTACTAGAATTTGTGCAGGCATGAGGGATTACAGTTATGTAGCTTGTGTCGTTCACCTTAGAGCAGAGAACTTTCAGAGGAGATTTGATTAAGGTCTTTAACATTAGGAAGGGTTTAGATAAATTAAATAAAGAGAAACTGTTTCCAATGTCCAAGGGGCCGTTAACCAGAGACACAGATTTAAGGTGATTGGTAAAAGAAGCAGATATGGGGATTTGTGTTTCTGAGTGATTTGGATTTGGAATGCACTGTCTGATAGGCTTATGGATTCAGATTCAATAGTAGATCCCAAAAGGCAAATGGATAATATCTGAAGCAGAGAAAATGCAAGGATATAGTGAAAGAGCCAGGGTGTGGGACTAACTGGATTGCTCTTTGAAAGGGCCAGCACAGATTTGATGGGTCGAATGACCTCATTATGACTGTGGTATTCTATGTTTCTATGATTGTAGCTGCCTGTACTTTCACAATATTCCTATCCTTTCACCAGGCGTTTGATAAAGTAACACATAGCAGCCGTGTTACCAAATTAGAAACACATGGGATTAATGGGCCAATGTCAGCCGTGGCTCAGTTTGTAGCTCTCTCCCCTTTCAGTCACAAGTTTCTAGGATCAAGTGTCACTGCAGGACTTGATCACAAGAATCAAGGCTGACACTGTAGTGCAGTACGAAGGGAGTGTTGCACTGTCAGAGGTGCCATATATCGAATAAAACGTTAAACCAAGGCCCCGGCTGCCCTCCCATTTGGATGTTAAGGATCCCATGGGATTATTTCGAAGGACAGGGGAATTCTCCCCAGTGTCCTGGTCACTATTTACCCTTCAATCAACATCACAAAAACAGATCTGATCATC
The DNA here is from genome assembly GCF_036365525.1 of Heterodontus francisci. NCBI lineage: Eukaryota > Metazoa > Chordata > Chondrichthyes > Heterodontiformes > Heterodontidae > Heterodontus > Heterodontus francisci. The sequence goes on from NW_027140656.1 coordinate 252,231, forward strand.
ATCACATTGTTACTTGTGGGATCCTGCTGTGTAGAAATTGGCTGCCCTGTTTCCTACATTATGAAACTGACTAAGTGTTAAGAAGTATTCATTAATTGGAAGTCACTTTGGGACATGCAGTGGTCATGAAACACGTTACATAAATGGGAGACTGTTCTTTTATTTACAATGCCAGCAAGCAGGAAATTAGCACAGTGACAGAAAGCAGAGAGTATTGGAGAATGGTTATTGTTCAGTCTGGAGGGAAGTACACTGTGGGGTTCCCCAGTGTCACAGTCGGGATCACTGTTGCTGTTTGTTATTGCCGTTGTGTTGTGTACAGACGGGATAATTTTCAGATGGACGGAAGCTCAGAAATGTGAATAAACAGTGAGAAGGATAGTAACAGACTTCAGGAGGACAGAGTTTGACTGGTGAAATGGGCAGGAACATGGCAGATGTAATTTAACACAGTGAAGTGTGAAGTGAGACATTTGGGGAGGAAGTAGGTGGCGAAACAATGTAAACTAAATATAGGGCGGCATAGTGGCATAGTGGCGCAGTGGTTAGCACTGCAGCCTCACAGCTCCAGGGACCCGGGTTCGATTCCGGGTACTGCCTGTGTGGAGTTTGCAAGTTCTCCCTGTGTCTGCGTGGGTTTTCTCCGGGTGCTCCGGTTTCCTCCCACAAGCCAAAAGACTTGCAGGTTGATAGGTAAATTGGCCACTCGTATAGGTAGGTGGTAGGGAAAGATCGGGACAGGTGGGGATGTTTGGTAGGAATATGGGATTAGTGTAGGATTAGTATAAATGGGTGGCTGATGTTCGGCACAGACTCGGTGGGCCGAAGGGCCTGTTTCAGTGCTGTATCTCTAATCTAATCTAAATGATACATCATTGGTTCGGTCCCAGCTACAGAATTGTGTCCAATTCTTATCGCCACACTTTGGTAAGGACTGTTTCCTGTGTCAGAAATTTCAGTATTAAGAAGACATAGATTGAAGGTAATTGACAAAGAACCAGAGGTGAAATGAGGAGAATTTTCTTATGCAACGAGTTGTTGGGATCTGGAATTCACTGCCTGAAAACATGGTGGAAGCAGATTCAATAATATATTTCAAAAGGGAATTTAATAAATACTTGAAAATGGGAAAACACGCAGGAGTCTGGGAAAGGGGAGGGGGCGTGGAACTAATTAGATGGCTCTTCAAAGGGACAGCACTGACACAATGGGCCGACAGACCTCCTTCTGTGATGCATCAATCTCTAATTCTATGAGCAAGAGACAGAAAGTGAAGAGATTGAGAGAGAGGGAGCAAATGTGAAAGATGGAAAGGGAAATAGCAAGAACGAGAAAATCCGGTTTTCGTCCCTTTTTGGGCAGAGGGATCATGATCTGCCCGTGCCGGTACTTGTTGAGGCAGGTGACACACAAAGCTCCTGTCTCCTCATTTCCATGAAATCTACGTGTCGCCCATGGTGACCTGCGCTGCTGTCTGTCTGCACGCTTAACAGAGACCTAACTGTGTGTGAGACTAGATGGTCTTTCAGCCAGCATTCAGCATTTGAAGGCACTCTGTCCCTCTTAAAGGGAAGCTGCACTGAATCACAGGAGGCTGCTGCTGCTGACTGTGAATGCTGCAATTGGAGACAAGGTAAATGGAATACTGGGACAGAGAGAGGGCTCTTTGGTTCACGCATGTGCTGCTGGAGGCCTTCGTCATGGAGGATGACAGAAAAAGAGAGACCCTGTTTCTGTGGGGTGGGGTGGAGACCACAAGGAACACCTTCCGAAGGGAAGGGGAGCAGGTAGCCAGGGAGGTCAATGCAGGAAGCTTGGCCCCAGGACCTGGCAGCAGAGCCAGAAGATGTAGAATGAGCTCACACGGGTGATCAATGTCAGTGAATTCATTTCCACATGACATCTCCTACCCCCAACATCACCAACCTCTCACACTGCTCAATGTACCACACCCCCATCACTCACCCATCAGCAGTCCCTAACACTCAGGACTCACACCTAACTTTCACATACTCCACCTCACCCTCACACACATTCCACTGATACCAGCTTCACACCCACCTGTCACTGCCTCCACATTCCCCAGCTATTCAGCTATGGCAGGGACATCACCCAAACACAGTGCAACACAATGACTGACATTTTGCCCTCTCTCTTACAGGACAAGGTTTCCCATAATCACCGGGGCCGCATTGAACCGGCGGGGGCCAGGCTTACCTTCATTCCCTGAGCCTGAGGGAGGAGATGGTTCTCCATATCATGGGACCGGCTGTGACAGAGCCCGTAGCATCCGGCATCACCGAGAGTATTCAGGATGATTTTACGTTCCTGCCTTATGTCCCTTCTTAACTCCCATCTCACCCTCATCCTGATGTCTGGGATGATGTACAGGCAGCAGATGGGGGGACCATGAATCTCCTGCTTTCTATCCCACCCCCAATCTCTCACCCAACATCCCCCCTTCTGATTTTATACTTTCCAATACTTTTCTGGGTGGCACAGCGGCGCAGTGGTTAGCACCGCAGCCTCACAGCTCAAGGGACCCGGTTTCGATTCTGAGTACTGTCCATGCGGAGTTTGCAAGTTCTCCCTGTGACTGCGTGGGTTTTCGCCGGGTGCTCCGGTTTCCTCCCACAGCCAAAGCCTTGCAAGTGATAGGTAAATTGGCCATTACAAATTGCTCCCAGTGTAGGTAGGTGGTAGGGAATATGGGATTACTGTAGGGTTAGTATAAATGGGTGTTTGTTGGTCGGCACAGACTCGGTGGGCCGAAGGGCCTGTTTCAGTGCTGTATCTCTCAATAAATAAATTAAACAATGATAACATAAAACTGCCAGCTTCCCAGTCACAGCAGATCCAGGAGACAGAGAGAGAGGGCAGCGCACTGATGGTGAAACCCCATCACTTGGTCTGATACTCACAGTCACCAGATCAAATACTTACCACCAGTCTGAGGATAGGACACAGGGCAGTCTTTGAGGTGGACAGGGGTAGACGCTGGATGGCCTCGACCTGATGTTGGTCTGGGTTGATGCTGAATGATCCAATCTGGACACCTTGAAACGTGACATGATCTTGCACCAGCTGGGCCTTCCGTGAATGGTCTTTTAGACTAGCTCCCAAAGTAGCTGCAGAAGTTCCAGTAAAAGGTTAAATGTGTGGACACGGTCTGTGGGAATGAGGAGGCGATCATCAATTTATTTCAGCAAGCAGGAAGACTGTGAAAAGCTCATAAGGTCCCCGGCCATATGTTTGTGTAAAATAGTGGGGTTATTGTGGAATCCCTTGTGACAGACATGTCCAGGGGTATCTTTGGAGCTCAGAAGTGAATGTGAATTTAAATTGTTTCTCCAGTTTTACTGGGATACTCCAATAACCATTAGAGATATCCATGGTGCTGGAGACAGTCCTGCCGCTGGGAATCCGGGAGAGTAGGGTGGGTGTCTATCAGACAACCGGGTTCACACAGGGGTGACTGTGTTGAGTTTGTGATGGTCAATAGTCAGTCTCCAGCTACCATCCCGTTTTCTAACTGGCCAAATGGGGCAGTTAGTTAGTAGTGAATGTGTCTTTGTGAACAACACCCTGGTATAACAATGACATGATATTGTCTGGAATACATGATATAATCTCAGCTCGGTATGAATACTGCTTCATGGAGCATGCAATGGTCAGTTAATTTCTTCGGGTCTGCTCATGTTTCCACAGTCATCTTTATGGGTTGTGAATACACTCAGCACCGACTCGAGAATCGCCTGTACCTCAGGGTGATCAGAGGTGACTGGTTCACACTCCTCTGATATTTTAATCATGAATATTGAGGTTACACTGGACACCAGAGTAGGGGTATGTTTTAATGTTCCATAATATACAAATATCGGGATAATCAATTACTGCTGATAACCTTTGAGCACATTACTGCCCAGTAGTCCCTGTCCATTATACAGGATCATATAAAAGGGAGTCAGGACTTAGAAATGAACTCTGTTCCCTCTCCTACACCACTGTAAGATCTGATCCAGGGTCACAGATTAACCAAAAGGAGGTCGAAGGGTCACAAGCAGTTTATTGCAGGGAAACTATTGGAAAATATTCAGAGGGACCGGATTAATCTCCACGTGGAGAGGCAGGGATTAATCAGGGATTGTCAGTATGGCTTTGTCAGGGGGAGATCGTGTCTAACTAACTTGATTGAATTTTTTCGAGGCATTGACTAGATGTGTAGATGAGGGTAAAGTAGTTGATGTATTCTACATTGACATCGGTAAGACATTTGATAGGGTTCTACATGTGAGATTGGTTAAGAAGATAAGCGCCCATGGGATCCAGGGCAATTTGGTAAATTGGATCCAAAATTGGCTCAGCAGCAGGAGGCAGAGGGTGATTGTCAAGGGTTGTTTTTGCGAGTGGAAGCCTGTGACCAGTGGTGTACTGCAGGGATCGGTGCTGGGACCCTTGCTGTTTGTAGTGTACATTAATGATTTGGACGTGAATATAGGAAGTATGACCAGTAAGTTCGCAGCTGACACGAAAATCTTTGGTGTTGTAAATAGTGAGGAGGAGAGCCTTCGATTACATGTCGGTTTAGATGGGCTAGTAAGATGGGCAGAGAAGTGGCAAATGGAATTTAATCCTGAGAAGTGTGAGGTGATGCATTTTGGGAGGACTAACAAGGCAAGGAAACATACAGTGGATGGTAGGACGCTAGTATGTACAGAAGGTCAGAGGGACCTTGGTGTACTTGTCCATAGATGACTGAAGGCAGCAGCACAGGTAGGCAATGTGGTTAGGAAGGCATTTGGGACACTTGCCTTTATTAGCTGAGGCATAGAATATAAGAGCAGTGAGGTTATGATGGAGCAGTATAAAAATCCAGTAAGGCCACAACTGGAGTACTGTGTATAGTTCTGGTTGCTGCACTATAGGAAGGATGTGATAGCACTGGAGGCGGAGCAGAATAGATTCACCAGGATGTTGCCTGGGCTGGACAATTTCAGCTGTGAAGAGCGACAGAAAAGTCCAGTGTTATTTCCCTTAGGGCAGAGAAGGATGAGAGGGGTCATGATTGAGGAATGCAAAATTATGAGGGGCATTGATAGGTTAGATAGGAATAATCTTTTTCCCTTAGCGGAGGGGTCAATAACCAGGGGCATAGATTTAAGGTAAGGGGCAGGAGGTTCAGAGGGGATTTGAGGAAAAGAAATTTTACCCAGAGGGTGGTTGGAATCTGGAACACACTGCCTGAAGGGGTGGTAGAGGCAGGAACAGTCACAACATTTCAGAAGTACTGAGATGAGCACTTGAAACGCCATACCAAACAAGGCTACAGGCCAAGTGCTGGAAACTGGGATAGGAATAGTTAGGTGCTTGATGGCTGGCACAGACACAGTGGGCCGGAGGTCATGTTTCTGTGCTGTATATCTCTATGACTCTCTTGAGGACTAACAGTTCAAATACCGCACAACATCAGAATAAATATAGTGGACATACGACCTGTGGCAGGTGAGAATGGCTTTCTGGCTATGGATCAGATGTTAGAAGCTATTATTAAAGACGTTATAGTAGGGCAGGTAGAAACATTCAAGGTGATCAGGCAGAGTCAACATGTTTTTGTGAAAGGGAAATCATGTTTAAGCAATTTATTGGAGTTCTTTGAATAAGTAACATGTGTTGTTGGTAAAGGGGAACTGGGAGATGTTCTGTACTTAGATTTCCAGAAGGCATCTGATAACGTTCCACATCAAACGTCATTGTGGAAAATAAAAGCTCATGGTGTATTGGGTAACATATTGGCATGGATGGAAGATTGGCGAACTAACAGGAAACAGCGGAGGCATAAATGGGTCATTATTATGGCTGGCAAGATGTAACGTGTGGTGTGCCAGAGGGGTCAGTGCTGGGGACTCAACTTTTTACAATTTATATAAATGATTTTGATGAGTGGACCGAAGGTATGCTTGCTAAATTTGCTAATGATTCCAAGATAGTTAAGAAGATAAATTCTGAAGAGGACATAAGGACGCTACAAAGGGATATAGATAGGTTAAGTGAGTGGTCAAAGATCTGGCAAATGGAGTATAATGTGGGAAAAGGTGAAACTGTCCATTGTGGCAGGAAGGTTTGACTGTCACCTCGAGACTTGACTATTCTAACACACTCCTGGCTGCTCTCCCACATTCTACTCTCTGTAACATTGTGATCATGCAAAGCTCTGCTGCCAACTTCTAATTTACACCAGATTCTGTTCACCCAACATCCCTGTGCTCACTTACCGACATTGGCTCTTGGTCCAGTAACACCTCAATTTTAATATTCTCACTCGTATGATCAAATCCCTCCACGGACTCAGCCCTCTGATTATCCCAATCCCCTGCCCATTTCCAATATTCCTGAAACTTGTTCATCTTAAAATCTTTATCTAATTCCATTTTCAAGAGAGTTCCTTCCCTCTGTCTCTCTCTCTCTGATCACACATTTCATCTCTCCAGCTCTACTGGTGCTGTGGAAGTTTGGATCCAGAAAATGGTGTGAGCTGCACTGCCGGTCACATCCAGCACATTGTACAGGAAACCCTGGCTGGCCGGGGTGCAAGCGTGGGTGTAACGTGTGAGTGTCTGTAGTGTGAGGAGGGTCTGAATATGATGTCGATCAGCCATTCCGGCAGCTTTGATGGACGTCTTTGAAACTTGGTCTTTGCATGTCCACTGACCGCCTGTGTTAGTCACTCTCAGCTGAACAGACATTCAGCAGCACGAGGATCCCCCTCTAGTGTTATTTAAAAAGACCAGGCATCCAACTTACAGGTGAGGGGCTTTTGACTTACTTCTGCTATTGTAAAGTTATTGGAGGTGCTGTGGATGGTTTTCTGGAGGTTGTGTTGTGAGCTGCTGCAGACATTCAGAGAGGACAGAGGATTTGGTGACCCAACTCTGGACAAGGTATGGGGACTGTAGTTACAGTGTCGCTGGGTCTGCAACATGACCAACACATGGTGCAGAGGCTGCAGAGAGGGGAATCTCTGTAAGGAGGGAGAAGGAGGGGGCTCTGCCCTACCCACCCCTTGTTTTCCAAGAGCACAAAGAGCAGTGGTCCTAATACCGAGCCCTGGGGAACACCACTGTATACTCCCATCGAGTCTGAACAACAAACTTTCACCACTTCTCTCTGTTTACTGTTCCTTAGCCAATGTTATATCCACACTGTCACTGTCCCTTTAATCCATCGGGTTCAGTTTTCCGAAGCTGTCTATTGAATGTCTCTTGATCAAACACCTTTTGAATGTCCATATATATTACTTCAATCATACTAGCCTCATCAACCCTCTCCATTGTTTTATCAAAGAACTGCATCATGTTTACCTCACCACCACCTCTCTCCACTCCTCCACTGTTGTTAAAATATCACACTGCTTATCCGACATCCAGTACTGGATGAGCAGAAATGTCCTCCAATTAAATATTGGGAAGACTGAAGCCATTGTTTTCACTCCCCAATCCAACACTGTTCCCTTGCTATTGATTCCATCCCTCTCCCTGTATCAGTCTGAGATTCAGAAAGTCTGTTTGCAACCTTGGTGTCACAGTTGACCACAAAATGAGCTTATAACATAATATTCATTATATCACTACGACCACCTGTTTCCACCTCAGTAACAGCACGCAACATCACCCCTGTCTCAGCCCATCTGCTGCTGAAACTCATTCATGCCTTCATTTCCCCTAGAAATGACTATTCCAACATGCTCCTGTCTAGTCTCCTGCATGCTACTCTCTGTTAACTTGAAGTCCTCTAGAACTCTGCTGCCCATGTCCTAATTCGCATCAAGTGCTATTCACATATCACTGACCGACTTTGACTCCAGATCAAATAATGTCTTTATTTAAATTCTCCACCTTGTTTTCCCTCCAGGACCTCAACTGCCGTCCTGTATCTGTAATATCCAGCCCCACAACCCTTCAATATATCTGTGCTCCTCTAATTCAGGCCTCCTCTGCGTCCCTCCTTATTGCTGTTGTTATTCCTGATGAATCTCTGTCTCCAGCTATTAGCTCTACAACCATTGCTAACGGTATTATAGTTCTTGTAATTTACCCTCATCTCTCCTGCTGTTACTGCCCCTGGTAAGTCTTTATTTCCACATATAACATCTGTAAACCCTGGTTCACTGAAATACTGTTCAAGTAATTTAGTTTGTTTTTTTTCGAAGAATGAAGCCAGTGTTATTGGTCTCCATCAGAAATTCAGTCCCCTATCTGAGAACCAAATACCCCTCCCTGCCCAATGTCTGAGGCGGAACCAGACAGTTTGCAACTGCTGTATTCTATTTAAACCTGAGCTGAGTTCATCTCCATATTCTCTCCATCACAAACCCTGCCTACTCCACCTCTGCCTCGGCCCATCTGCTGTACCTTTGTTAAATCTACACTTGACTATTCCAATTCTATCCTGGTTATCCTCCCAGTTATAAACCTCCATAAACTACTGTCCATCTAGAACTCTGCTACCTGTTTCCTCACTCACACTAAATCTCGATTATCCATCACCCCGGTGTTCACTGATATATAATGGCTCCAAGTCTGGCAGCACCTTAATTTAAATATTCTCATTCTTGTGTTAGAATCCCTCCATGGCATCACCCCTCCAATTAGTCCAATTCCCCTGTACATTCCCATATTCTAGAAAATCTTTCGCCTTCAAATCTGTTTCCATGTCCCCCTTTAAAGTGAATTTCCTTCCCTCTCTATCTCTCCCTGGTGGTGATTTATGGCTCTACAGCACCACTGTTGCCCACACTTTGGAAGCAAGGATCCACAAAAGGATGTGATATGAGTTACCAGCCACTTCCAGTGTGGTCTGCACACTGCCCCGTGCTGTGCCCGGGTGTACATTGTGTGTGCTAGTAGCATGAGGAGTTGTGGAATGTCACGTCAAACTTCTGTTACAGCAGCTTTGACGTATGTCTTTGAAACTTGGACTGTGCATGTCCACCATAAATGTTTGTTGCTTGGAAAAGCATAGCATAATTAATTTCAAGCAGCACCGATCTGCTGATGACAAATCCTGTCTGGAAAACTTCAACAAGAACTTATCCCAAGGCACTTCACAGCAGCATTATGAAACAAAGTATGTCACTGAACCACAAAGGAAGATATTAGGTTAGGGTTCCAAACGTTTGGTCAAAGAGGCAGGTTTTAAAGAAGTGTCTTAAAGGATAAAAGCGAGGTGGAGAGGTGGAGCTGTGAAGGGAGGATATTCCAGAGTTTGGGGCCGAGGCAACTGAAGGTGTGGCCACAAATGGTAGAGTAATTAAAATCAGGGATGCACGAGCGGCCAGAATTAGAGGAGCAGAGATATCTCAGAGGTTTGTGGGGCAGGAGGAGATTACAGTTATCGTGAGGGGTGAGGCCATGGACGGATTTGAAACAAGGCTGAGAATTTTAATATCAAGACATTGTTTGACTGTGAGCTGATGTAGGACAGTGATCGGGGAATAGGACTTGTTGCAAGTTAAGACACAGACTGCAGAGTTTTAGATGACTTCACGTTTACAGATAGTAGAATGTGGGAGAATGAGTTGGAATAGTCTAGTCTACAGGTAATGAAAGCATGAATGAAGGCTTCAGCAGCAGATGAGTTGAGACAGGGGTGAAGTTGGGCAATGTTATTGAGGTGGAAATAGGACGTCATAGTGATGGCACGAATATAAGGTTGGAAGCTCATTGTGTGGTCCAATGCCACGGAATCACAGAATTGTTACAGCACAGAAGGTGGCCATTCAGTCCATCGTGTCTGTCCTGGCTCTCCAAAAGTACAATTCGTCTAGTGTCACTCCCCTGCCTTCTCCCTGTAACTCTGTACAATCTTCCTTTTCAGATAACTATCCAATTTCTTCCTGAATGCCTCGATTGAATCTGCCTCCACCACACTCTCAGGTAGTGCATTCCAGACCTTAACCACTCACTGTGTGAAAAAGTTTTCCTCATGTCACTGCTGCTTCTTTTACCAATGACTTTAATTCTTTGCCCTCTCGTTGTCGATCCTTTCAGGAATGGGAACAGTTTTCCCTATCCACTCTGTCCAGGCACCTCATAATTTTGAATACCTGTTTTCAAATCTTCTCTAAGCCTTCTCTTCTCGAAGGAAAATGTTCCAACTTCTCCAGTCTATCTTCAGAATTGATATTCTTCATCCCTGGAACCATTCTTGTGAATGTTTTTTCACACTCTCCAATGTCTTCATGTTACCTAAAGTGTGGTGCCCAGAACTAGACGTAATACTGCAACTGAGGCCGAACTAGTGTCTCGTACAAGTTCAAAATAACCTCTTTGCTCTTGTATTCCATGCTGCTGTTAACAAAGCCCAGGATACTGTATGTTTCATTAACTACTCTCTCAACTTGTCCCGCGCCCTTTAATGACCTATGCACATATACATCCAGGTCCCTCTGCTCCTCACCCCCTTTACAATTGTACCCTTTATTATACATTGTCTTTCCATGTTCTTCCTACAAAAATGAATCACTTCACATTTCTCCACATTGAACTTCATCTGCCACCAGTCTGTCCATTCAACTAACTTGTCCATGTCCGTTTGATTTTCTACAATTTACTCCTCACAGTTCACAATGCTTCCAAGTTTTGTATCATCTGCAAACTTTGAAATTGTGCCCGTACACCGAGGTCTAGGTCATTAATATTTGTCAGGAAGAGAAAGGGTCCCAACACTGATCCCTGGGAAATTCCATTACAAACCTTAAATAAAAACAAAAAGTGCTGGAAAGACGCAGCAGGTCAGGCAGCATCTGTGGAGAGAAAAGCAGAGTTAACGTTTCAGTTCTGTGACCTTTCATCAGAATTGGCAAAGGTTAGAAATGTAATAGGTTTTAAGCAAATAAAGCAGGGATGGGGCAAAAGAGAACAGAAGAGCTGTTGATAGAACAGAGGGTCGGAGAGATTAACTGACCAGGAGGTCATGGGGAAAAGGCAGATAAAGTGTGCTAGTTGTGCGGCGAAAGACAAAGCATTAGTGTAGTGAGGGTGTTAAATAACAGAATAATGAACAGCCCTAGCTGAAAGCACCAACATAACAAAATCAGTTTAATGCTGGCACATGGCAAAAAATGATAAAACAAAATAATCGTTGAACTCAGTGTTCAGACCGGCAGGCTGTAGAGTGCCTAATCAAACAATGAGGTGATGTTTCTCGAGCTGGCGTTGATGTTCACTGGAACACCGCAGCAGGCTAAACGCAGATTGGGTGACCGCTTTGTGGAACACCTCCACTCAGTCCAAAAGTGTGACACCGAGCATCCGCTCGCTTATCATTTCAACACCCTCCATCCCCCACCCCCGCTCTAATTGTCACATTTCTGTACTTGTGTTTCCCCCAAAACCACCACTTTGCCAGTTCTGATGAAAGGTCACCGACTTGAAACATTAACTCTGCTTCTCTCTCCACAGATGCTGAGTATTTCCAGCACTTTCAGTTTATATTTCAGATTTCCAGCATCCACAGTATTTTGCTTCGATTCCACTACAAACCTTACTACAGCCCTAAAAGCATCCATTAATCACTTCTCTCTGTTTCCCGTCACTCAACCAGCTTAGTTTCATGTTGCTACTGTTCGTTTTATTTGATGAGCTATAACTTTGCTCATAGGTCTGTTGTGTGGCACTTTATCAAATGCCTTTTGGAATTCAATTTATACCACATCAACATCATTGCCCTCATCAAACTTTCTTTTTACCTTTTCAAAAAACTCCAGCCATTTAGTGAAACACAATTTTCCCTTAAATAACACCCATTTGTCCAAGTGCCCATTAATTTTATCCCAAATGTGACACCAAGGTTGCAATTAAACTGTCTGACTCTCAGACTGTTACCAGGGAGAGGGATGGAATAAATAGCAAGTTAACAGAGTTGGAGTAGGGAGTGAAAATAATGGCTTCAGTCTTCCCAATATTTAATTGGAGGAAATTTCTGCTCATCCAGTACTGGATGTCGGATAATCAGTCTGATAATTAAACAACAGTGGAGGTTTGGAGAGAGGTGGTGGTGACAGTACATAACTGACAGTACAAGGGTTCCCGCAACTCCTTTTTGTAAACAAGGTGTAAAATTTACAGCCCTCCAGTCCTCTGTCATCACTCTCATATACAAAGAGAATTGACAGATTCTGTCCGTTGCCTCTGCTATTTTCACCATTCATTCTCTCACGAACCCTCATAATTCCCATCCTAACTGGATAAATGTTTAGTTTATTGTGGTACAAAAAGTGTTTGATTGAAAGGGATTAACTAAATGTGTTTGTTCAGTAACTGTAATTAATGTCAGTCACCATGGGCCCTAATTGTGTCACTGGAGGTTTTTCCTCTTCTATTAATAAGGGACTCCTTTCAGTGTGGTATCCCATAGTGTCAGCAGGAGCATCATCCCCGACACTAACAGGGATCAGCAGCTCCAGAGAGAGGGAGAGGATAGATCAGAATCTGAGAACAATAGATTGGAATGTTACAACAATGGGTCAGAATATGAGAACAATAGATTGGAATGTTACAACAATGGTTCAGAATCCGAGAACAATAGATTGGAATGTTACAACAATGGGTCAGCATCTGAGAACAATAGATTGGAATGTTACAGCAATGGGCAGGAGTTCCATCTGGGCGTTTGACTTTCTCTCTGCAAATTATGATTGGCTGCCATTAAACACTCGGATCTATCTCGCACTGAAGATTATTCAACACATTTTCTATCCCATCCTGGCTATTATTGGTGTCCCTGGTAAGTCTCTCTATCCAGCTATAAATTCCATAAACCATGTTTAACTGCATTACCGTTCTTGTCATTTACTCTGCCCTCCTTTCTACTTTTGTTATTCTTGGCAAATCTCCATCTCCAGATATTAGCTTTATAAACCATTGCTACGTGTATTAGAGTTCTTGTAATTTACTCTCTCATCTGCACTGCTGTTGCTGTCCTTGGTAAGTCTCTATTTCCTGCTCTGAGATCTGGAAACCTTGTTTCACGGAAATAATGTTCTTGCAGTTTTAATTTTGGGAAGAGTGGAGCGAGTGTGATCGGTCTCCATAAGCAATTCTGTCCCCTATCCATGAACCACTTCCTCCTCCCTGGCCAATGTCTGAGGCTGAACAACCTCTGTGTTCTATATAAACCAGAGCTGAGTTCATCTCCATCACCAACCATGCCTAATACCACCTATGTAACATCACCCGTCTCCTCCACTGCCTCAGCCCATTTGCTGCATAAAGCCTCATCTGTGCCTTTCTTAAATGCACACTCGACTATTCCAATTTTCCAATTCTATTCTGGTCACCCTCCCAGTTAAAAATCTTCATAAACCACAGCCCATCCAGAACTCTGCTGCCTGCATTCTAACTCACACCAAATCCTGATCAGCCATCACCCCTGTGCTCACTGATCTACATTGTCTCCTTGTCCGGCAGCATCTTAATTTTAATATTCTCTTTCTTGTGTTTGACCTCACCCCTCCAATTCCCCTACATAATTCCTATATTCCTGCCAATCTTTTGCCATGAAGTCTTTTCTTCAATTTCTCTTTTCAAGTAACTGTTTGAAAAGGCAATTTTTTGAAAGTTAGGGATCGCACTTTTTGGGCAGAGATGAGGAGATTTTTTTTCCTCTCAGAGGGTTGTGTGTCTTTGGAACACTCTGCCTCTGAAGGTGGTGGAGGCGGGGGCATTGAATATTTTAATGCAGAGGTAGATAGATACTTGTTGGGCAAGGGAATCAAAGGTTATCGGGAGTAAATGGGAGTGTGGAATTGAGACAGAAACAGATCAACCATGATCATATTAAATGGTGGAGCAGGCTCGATGGGCTGAATGGCCTACTTCTGCTCCGAATTCATACGGTCATATGGTCTTCCTCTCTATATCTACTCCTGGCAATGATTTTCAGCTCTTCAGCGCCACTGGGCCCAACGCCATGGAAGCTTGGATTCTTAAAATGGTACGAGCAAAGCTGCTGGTCACTTCCAGTGCTCAATGCTGCACAGGGCTCTAGCCCCAGTTCACCAAGTACGTGCTCGTAGTGTAAGGAGGCATTTGAATGTGACATCTATCAGCCATTCCAGCAACTTTGATGTATGTCGTTGAAACTTGGTCTGTGCATTTCCACTGACCGCATGTGTTACTCACCTTCAGCTGAACATTCATTCAGCAGCACGAGTAACCCCATCTAGTGTTATTTAAAATGACCAGGCATCCAACTTACATGTGAGGGGCTTTTGACTTACTTCTGTTATTGTAAGGTTAGTGGAGGTGCTGTGGATGGTTATCTGGAGGTTGTGTTGTGAGCTGCTGAAGACATTCAGGGAGGACAGAGAATTTGGTGATCCAACTCTGTACGAGGTATAGGGACTGTAGTTACAGTGTCTCTGGGTCTGTAACATGACCAAAAAATGGAGCAGAGGCTGCGGAGAGGAGAAGCTCTGTAAAGAGGGAGGAGGAGGGGGCTCTGCCCTACCCACCCAGGGTTTTCCAAGAGCAGTTTTCCTACCTACACCTAACCCAGGAGCAGTGTGTGAGGTAACTCTGATTCAATAAGGAGGTGGTCACAGAGCTGTGTCACCTCCTGTAACACGACCTGGAGCCTCACACCAGGGTGAGGACGGAGCTGTCAGTGGCTGTTAAAGTCACAGTTTCATTGATCTTCACTGCATCCGGATCTTTCCAGACAAGAGCAGGAGATGTATCCAACATCGAGTCATGTACGACATAGAAGGAGGCCATTCATCCCATCATGTCCATGCTGGCTCTCCATGGAACAATCCAGTCAGTCCCACTCCCCCGCTCAATCCCTGTAGCAAATTCATTTCCTTCAGGTCCCCACCAGCTTTCATTTGAAATCACTGATTGTCTCTGCTTCCAACACACTTGTGGGCAGTGAGTTCCAGATCATTAACACCCGCTGCATAAGAAAAAATTTCTTCCTCACATTCCCCCTGCATCTCTTGTCCAAAACCTTCAATCCGTGCCCCTAGTCTTTCTTCCATCAATTAATGGGAACACTTTTTCATTGTCTAAATTATCTAAACCTGTCAAAATCTTGTAACCTAACCTTGTAACTAAAATCCTCCATCCCTGGAACCATCCTGTTAAATCTCCTCTGCACCATTTCAAGGAGCTTCACAATCTTTCTGAAGTGTGGTGGCCAGAAGTGGACACAATAGCCCAGCTGAGACCTAACCAGAGATTTTAAACGCTCATCATAACTTCCCTGCTTTTGTATTCAATACCTCTATTTTTGAAATGTACGATTATATGTGTTTTACTAACAAATCTCTCAATATGTCCTGTCACCTTTAAAGATCGATGCCCCCACAAGTCTGTCTGTTCCTGCACACTGTTTACAACTGTTACCCATATTGCCTTCCTATCCTTTCTGTCAAAATGTCTCACCTCACAGTTGTCTCACATTTCCATCTGCGACTTGTCTGCCCATTCTAATAAGTATCTATGTCCTGTCACAGGTGGTTCTGAATATCCTCACTGTTTGTCACAGCTCCAAGTTTGGTATCAGAGACATATTTTGAAATTCTACTCTGTATTCCAAGATCCAAGTCATTTATGCACAGCAAAATAAAACAATGGCCCTCGTACTGACCCTGGGGGAAAACTCACTGTCTAACATCTTCCAGTCTGAAAAACTGTCATTTACTATGATACACTGTTTTCTGTACATTATCCATCTTTTATCCAATTGCACACTGACCAGCCCATTCCATGAGACTCAATGTTGGTAATTAACCTTTTATGTGGTATTTTATCAAACACATTCTTCAAACCAATATAGACAACATCCATCACATTCCCTTCAGCAACCTTCTCTGTTACATCATCAAAAAATTCAATTATATTTCACAAACATGACTTTCCTTTTGTAAATCTATGCTGGCTATCCTGAATTAACTCAAACCTCTCCAGATGTCTGTTGTTTTATCGCCTGATTATTATTCTAAAACCTTTCCCACCACTGATTTAGGACGAACTGGCCTGTAGTTGTGAGGCCTGTGTGTTGTCCATTGATATATCTGCTGTGTGACGGAGGCCATCTATGTCGGGTGAGGTGAATAAAACTGTCTGTTCCCTTAGCAGGGAGAAGTAGGATGAGAGATCCCGTGGCTTTGTCAGAATAGCGGGATTCCTGATGGTGTAGGTGGTTCTGCGGGCCCCAAGTCAACGGGGAAAGGGATAAGAACTGAAAGATCTCTCACTCCATTAATGGTGTGTGAGCATGCCCAGTACATCATGTTGGTGAGTGTCCACTATCCTGGCAGCAGCCACCATACCTTCATTCTGAAGCAGTCAGACATTCCCATGACCATCAGGAATCTGTAGAGAAAAATATGCGGCTCCTCGGAGACAATGATTACCCCAATCTTTACATTACAATCGCACCAGGAATCCGGAGGCCACATCAGGAGGAGGAGGAGGAGGAATGGAGGATATTTCCTGGATGCCTTCGACCCGGACAGGCTGTAGGAGAGTGTCTACTGAGATACCAGTTCCCATAAGACAACTTCCCTTTCCCACCATGGATTCCCCATTCTCCAACATTACACCCATCTGAGACGACCCATCGCAGTGTCCCCTTGGTCAGCATCCTGCAATAAAAACACCAACAAAAACCTTTTCATAACATATTTATCCAACAACACATCCAATTATCCAAACTAAACTGAACTATTCACCCTTGTGTATTCCCTTAGTGCCTGTCTTGTGGGTTCCCTCGACTTGCCTATTGCTCCTACACAGTGTTTCCCAGTAACTGCAGCATGGCTGGTGGAAGGCTGCTGACTTTCATTGGAGGAGACTGCAGATGGACTTGCAGGACGTCCTCGAACAGCTCTGGGCCTTGCGGGCTCGGATTCAGACTGCACCACCTCGACATGTGCAGTCGCAGCCTTGGCTGGCTGATGGGTAACAGCAAGAACACTGGTGGAGTGACAGTGAAGGGAGAGCAAATACTGTCATCCTGAGAGAGGACAGCAGGTTCATACTCCACGGAGACACTCTCACTCCCATAGGGCGACACCTCAGTAATCCTAGTAATCTACTGGATCACAGATTGCTGGACTGCTGTGAGAGCCTGCAAACCCCTTTGAACACTGAGATCCACAGCCATGATGGCAGCAGTCTGATCCTGCATGGCAGCAAACATGGATCTCATGTCCTCAACCTGAGCTTCCACTGCAGCACTGAGACGTTGGGTGTCTGCCGTCTGTGCTGCAGTGGAAGCTGAGACAATGATCACCAGACACTGTATCAT
The DNA here is from genome assembly GCF_036365525.1 of Heterodontus francisci. Taxonomy (NCBI): domain Eukaryota; kingdom Metazoa; phylum Chordata; class Chondrichthyes; order Heterodontiformes; family Heterodontidae; genus Heterodontus; species Heterodontus francisci. The sequence goes on from NW_027140656.1 coordinate 269,544, forward strand.
GACTGGGTCCGCTAGTGCTGTCATGGAGTTAGTGACCACTTCCACAGGGGAAAGAATGGGCTTCAAGCTCCTGTGCCATGTTGGAGCCGGGCTCCTCCATGTTCCGAGACAGTGATAACAGACTGTCTGACAGGCCTGTCAATGGACAAAGTATCTCAGTGCACATGTCCATCAGCATTCTCCTGTATGCTGTTCCAGCAATGTTCACATCTGAGTCCTGTGTATTATAACTCGTTTGTGACCTCGCCCTCTGGTGAGCTGACACATGAACTATCCTTTTCCCCTGGCGTAGCTGCAGCTCACTCGTGCTCGGTGACTCACCACGTGCAGATTCCGACTCTTTGCCAGCCTCTAAGATGCACGCAGTGTAAGTATTTGATCTGGTGACTGTGAGTATCAGACCAAGTGATGGGGTTTCACCATCAGTGCAGTGCTGCTGCCCTCTTTCACTGTCTCCTGGATCTGCTGTGACTAGGAAGCTGGCAGTTTTATGTTATCATTGTTTATTTTATTTATTTATTTAGAGATACAGCACTGAAACAGGCCCTTCGGCCCACCGAGTCTGTGCCGACCAACAAACACCCATTTATACTAACCCTATAGTAATTCCATATTCCCTACCACCTACCTACACTCGGAGCAATTTGTAATGGCCAATTTACCTATCACTTGCAAGGCTTTGGCTGTGGGAGGAAACCGGAGCACCTGGTGAAAACCCACGCGGTCACAGGGAGAACTTGCAAACTCCGCATGGACAGTACCCAGAATCGAAACCGGGTCCCTTGAGCTGTGAGGCTGCGGTGCTAACCACTGCTCCGCTGTGCCGCCCAGAAAAGTATTGGAAAGTATAAACTCAGAAGGGGGGTGTTGGGTGAGAGATTGGGGGTGGGATGGAAAGCAGGAGTTTCATGGTCCCCCCATCTGCTGCCTGTACATCATCCCAGACATCAGGATGAGGGTGAGATGGGAGTTAAGAAGGGACATAAGGCTTGAACGTAAAATCATCCTGAATACTCTCGGTGATGCCGGATGCTACGGGCTCTGTCACAGCCGGTCCCATGATGTGAAGAACCATCTCCTCCCTCAGGCTCAGGGGATGAAGGTCTGCCTGGTCCCCGCCGGTTCACTGCTGCTCCCTGTGATTGTCGGCCACCATGTTCTGTAAGAGAGAGGGCAGAATGTCAGTGATTGTGTTGCACTGTGTTTGGGTGATGTTCTTGGCACAGTTGAGTAGCTGCAGGAATGTGGAGGCAGTGAGGGGTGGGTGTGAAGCTGGTATAAGTGGAATGTGTGTGAAGGTGAGATGGAGTATGTGAAAGTTAGGTGTGAGTCCTGAGTGTTCAGGACTGCTGATGGGTGAGTGATGGGGGTGTGGTACATTGAGCAGTGTGAGAGGTTGGTGATGATGGGGGTAGGAGATGTCATGTGGAGATGAATTCACTGACATTGACCACCCGTGTGAGCTCATTAAACTTCTTCTGGCTCTGCTGCCAGTTCCTCGGAGCCAGACTTCTTGCATTGACCTCCCTGGCCGCCTGCTCCCATTCCCTTCAGAGGGAGTTCCTCGTGGTCTCCACCCCACCCCACAGAAACAGGGTCTCTCTTTTCCTATCATCCTCCATGACTAAGGCCTCCAGCACCACATGCGTGAACCAAAGAGCCCTCTCTCTGTCCCAGTATTCCATTTACCTTGTCTCCAATTGCAGCATTCACAGTCAGCAGCAGCAGCCTCCTGTGATTCAGTGCAGCTTCCCTTTAAGAGGGACAGAGTGCCTTCAAATGCTGAATGCTGGCTGAAAGACCATCTAGTCTCACACACAGTTAGGTCTCTGTTAAGCGTGCAGACAGACAGCAGCGCGGGTCACCATGGGCGACACGTAGATTTCATGGAAATGAGGAGACAGGAGCTTTGTGTGTCACCTGCCTCAACAGAAACGGACACAGGCAGATCATGATCCCTCTGCCCAAAAAGGGACGAAAGCCGGATTTTCTCGTTCTTGCTATTTCCCTTTCCATCTTTCACATTTGCTCCCTCTCTCTCCCTCTCTTCACTTTCTGTCTCTTGCTCATCGCATCAGAGATTGATGCACCACAGAAGGAGGTCTGTCGGCCCATTGTGTCAGTGCTGTCCCTTTGAAAAAGCTATCTAATTAGTTCCACGCTCCCTCCCCTTTCCCCAGACTCCTGCGTGTTTTCCCATTTTCAAGTATTTGTTAAATTCCCTTTTGAAAGATATTATTGAATCTGCTTCCACCATGTTTTCATGCAGTGAATTCCAGATCCCAACAACTCGCTGTGTAAGAAAGTTCTCCTCATTTCACCTCTGGTTCTTTGTCAATTACCTTCAATCTGTGTCTTCTTAATACTGCACATTCTGACACTGGAAACAGTTTCACATTAATTACCCTATCAAAACCCTTCATGATTTAGAATTTTATATCAAATCTCCCCTTGCCCTTCATGGCTCTAAAGAGAACAATCCCAACTTTTCCAATCTCTCCACGTAACTGAATTCCCAGATCCCTGGCACCATTCTTGTAAATCACCTCAGTATATTCACTAAGTCCTTGACATCCTTACCAAAGTGTGGTGAACAGAATTGGACACAATTCTCTAGCTGGGACCGAACCAATGATGTATAAACATCAGCATTTCCTCCTGAGTTTTTTTACCCTGTGTGTCTCTCTCCAACTCCAAAGGCACTACATGTTACCTTCAAAGATCTGTGTGTGTACACCCCAGGTCTCTCTACTCCTGCACCCACTTGATAATGGTATCATTTAGATTAGAGATACAGCACTGAAACAGGCCCTTCGGCCCAACGAGTCTGTGCCGAACATCAACCACCTACTAATCCTACACTAATCCCATATTCCTACCAAACATCCCCACCTGTCCCTATATTTCCCTACCACCTACCTATACGAGTGACAATTTATAATGGCCAATTTACCTATCAACCTGCAAGTCTTTTGGCTGGTGGGAGGAAACAGGAGCACCCGGAGAAAACCCACGCAGACACAGAGAGAACTTGCAAACTCCACACAGGCAGGACCCGGAATCGAACCCGGGTCTCTGGAGCTGTGAGGCTGCGATGCTAACCACTGCGCCACTGTGCCGCCCTGTATTTAGTTTATATTGTTTCGCCACATACTTCCTACCCAAATGTCTCACTTCACACTTCACTTTGTTAAATTACATCTGCCATGTTCCTGCCCATTTCACCAGTCTGTCTCTGTCCTCCTGAAGTCTGTTACTATCCTTCTCACTGTTTATTAACATTTCTGAGCTTCCGTCCATCTGAAAGGTTTGACATTATCCCGTCTGTACACAACGCAACGGCAATAACAAACAGCAACAGTGATCCCAACTGTGACACTGGGGAATCCCACAGTGTACTTCCCTCCAGACTGAACAATAACCATTCTCCGATACTCTCTGCTTTCTGTCACTGAGCTAATTTCCTGCATGCTGGCATTGTAAATAAAAGAACAGTCTCCCATTTATGTAACGTGTTTCATGACCGCTGCATGTCCCAAAGTCACTTCCAATTAATGAATACTTCTTAACACTTAGTCAGTTTCATAATGTAGGAAACAGGGCAGCCAATTTCTACACAGCAAGATCCCACAAGTAACAATGTGATGATGATCAGATCTGTTTTTGTGATGTTGATTGAAGGGTAAATACTGATCAGGACACTGGGGAGAATTCCCTTGTTCTTCGAAATAATCCCATGGGATCTTTAACATCCAAATGGGAGGGCAGCCGGGGCCTTGGTTTAACGTTTCATTCGATATATTCGATCAAGTGACACTTGATCCTAGAAGCTTGTGACTGAAATGGGAGAGTGCTACAAACTGAGCCACTGCTGACATTGGCCCTTTAATCCCATGTGTTTCTAATTTGGTAACACGGCTGCTATGTGTTACTTTATCAAACGCCTGGTGAAAGGATAGGAATATTGTGAAAGTACAGGCAGCTACAATCATAGAAACATAGAATACCACAGACATAATGAGGTCATTTGACCCATCAAATCTGTGCTTGCCCTTTCAAAGAGCAATCCAGTTCGTCCCACTCCCTGGCTCTTTCACTATATCCTTGCATTTTCTCTGCTTCAGATATTATCCAATTCCCTTTTGGGATCTACTATTGAATCTGAATCCATAAGCCTATCAGACAGTGCATTCCAAATCCAAACCACTCAGAAACACAAATCCCCATATCTGCTTCTTTTACCAATCACCTTAAATCTGTGTCTCTGGTTAACGGCCCCTTGGACATTGGAAACAGTTTCTCTTTATTTAATTTATCTAAACCCTTCCTAATGTTAAAGACCTCAATCAAATCTCCTCTGAAAGTTCTCTGCTCTAAGGTGAACAACATCAGCTACATAACTGTAATCCCTCATGCCTCCACAAATTCTAGTAAAACAGTTCTGTCCCCTCTCCGAAGGCTCCATGTCCTTCCTAAAGTGTGGTTTCTTGTATTTGGTACAAGACTCCAGGTGGAACCGAACTAGTATTTTCTATATGCTTCACATAATGTCCTTGCTTTTGCTCTTTTTTCCTCTATTTATCAAACCTAGGATCCCACATATTTATTAACGGTTTCGTTAGTCTTTCCGACCACCTTCAAAGATTTGTGTACAAACACCCCAGGTGTCTCTGTTATTTCACTACCTTTATAGTTGTATCATTTTACTTGTATTGTCTGTCCTCTTTCGTCCTTCGAAATTGTATCACAACACACATCAGCAAAGCCAAATAAATATTGAGAAGATTGAAGCCATTTTTTTCTGTCTCCGTTCCAAACATTTCCTATCTCGATCCTTCTCCTTTGTAAATGTTTGAGAGCAAGCCAAACTGTTCACAAACTTGGTTACATAGTTCACCTTGAGATGTCTTGAGATGAAATTCCGACCAAATATTCACACCATCAGTAAAACGGCCTATTTCCAGCCCCATTGGAGTTGCATAGCTGGTTAAAGAGGAAATTAACGTAATCGTGAGGAAGGATATTAGCTCTGACGATGTCGAATATGTATTGGAAGAGCTGAGAAACACTAACAGACAGAAAACGTTCGTGGGGGTTGTATATAGACCCCACAAACTGTAGTGGTGATGTTGGGAATGGCATTAAACAGGCAATTAGAGATGCATGCGATAAAGGAACATCTGTAATTATGAGTGACTTTAATCTGCTTATAAATTGGACAAATCAAATTGGTCACAATACTGTAGAGGAGAAATTCCTTGAGTGTGTACGAAATGGTTTTCTGGACCAATACGTTGAGGAACCAACTAGAGAACAGGCCATCCTAGATTGGGTATCGTTTAATGAGAGAGGAATAATTGACAGTCTAGTGGTGCGAAATCTCTTGGGGATGAGCGACCTAGTTGATTCTGAGACTAGGGTCCTGAACGTTAAGAAAGGAAACTACGAAGGTATGAGGCTCGAGTTGGTTATGATCGATTGAGAAACGTTACCAAAAGGAATGACGGTCGATCGGCAATGGCAAAAATTCAAAGAGTGCATGGATGAACTGCAACAATTGTTTACTCCTGTCTGGTGCAAAAGTAAAACGGGAAAGGTAGCCAAACCATGGCTGACAAGGAAAATTAGAGATAGCATTAGATCCCAGGAAGACGCATACAAATTTGCCAGAAAAAAACAACAGACCAGGTGATTGGGAGCAGTTTCGAATTCAGCAAAGGAGGACCAAGGGATTGATTAAGAAGAGGAAAATCGTGTCCGAGAGTAAGCTTGTGGGGAACATAAAAACTGATTGTAAAAGTTTCTATAGCTATGTGCAGAGGAAAAGATTGGTGAAGACAAAAGTAGGTCCCTTACAGTCAAACAGGGGAATTTATTATGGGGAACAAAGAAATGGCTGACCAACTAAATGGATACTTTGATTCTGCCTTCACAACGGAGAACACAAATATCATACCAGAAATGTTGGAGAACACAGGGTTTAGTGAGAGAGAGGAACATAAGGAAATCAGTATTTGTAGAGAAATGGTGTTGGGGAAATTGATGGGATTGAAGGCCGATAAATCCCCAGGGCCTGATAGTATGCTTCCCACAGTACTTACGGAAGTGGCTTTAGAAAAAGTGGAAGCATTGGTAGTCATCTTCCAAGATTCGAAAGACTCCGGAACAGTTCCTATAGATTAGAGAGTAGCTAATGTAACCCCACTGTTGAAAAAGGGAGGGAGAGAGAAAGCAGGGAATTATAGACCAGTCAGCCTGACATCGGTAGTGGGGAAAATTCTAGAGACCATTATCAAAGATTTTATAGCAGAGCACTTGGAGAATAGTGGTAGAATCGGACAGATCATGGATTTACGAAAGGGAAACCATGCTTGATAAACCTAATAGAATTCTTCTGGGGTGTAACTAGTAGAGTTGATGAGGGGGAGCCAGTGGACTTTCAGAAGGCTCTCGACAAAGTCCCACCTAAGAGCTTAGCGTGTAAAATTAACATGCATGTGATTGGGGGTAATGTATTGTGATGAATAGAAAATTGGTTGGCAGACAGGAAACAAAGTGTAGGAGTAAACCGTTCTTTTTTCTGAATGGCAGGCAATGACTAGTGGGGTACCGCAGGGATCTGTGTTAGGACCCCAGCTATTCACAATAGACATTAATAATTTCGATGAGGGAACGAATTGTAATATCTCCAAATTTGCAGATTACACAAAACGGGGTGGGAGGGTGAGTTGTGAGGAGGATGCAGGGAGGCTTCAGGGTGATATGGACAAGTTGAGTGAGTGGGAAAATGCATGGCAGATGCAGTATAATGTGGATAAATGTGAGGTTATCCACTTTGGTAGCAAAAACAGGAAGGCAGTTTATTATCTGAATGGCTATAAACTCAGAGAGTGAAATATGCAACGAGACCTGGGTGTTCTCGTACACAAGTCGCTGAAGGTTAGCATGCAGGTGCAACAGGCGGTAAAAAAGGAAAATGGTATGTTGGCCTTCATAGTGAGAGGATTCGAGTACAGGAGCAGGGATGTCTTGCTGCAATTATACAGGGCCTTGGTGAGGCCACAGCGGCAATGTTGTGTGCAGTTTTGGTCTCCTTATCTGAGGAAGGATGCTCTTGCTATAGAGGGAGTGCAGCGAAGGTTTACCAGACTGATTCCTGGGATGGCGGGACTGACGTATGAGGAGAGATTGAGTCGGTTAGGATTAAATTCGCTGGAGATCAGAAGAACGAGGAGGGATCTCATAGAAACCTATAAAATTCTAACAGGGCTTGACAGGGTAAATGCAGGAAGGATGTTCCTGATGGTGGGGGAGTCCAGAACCAGGGGTCATAGTCTAAGGATACGGGGTAAACTTTTCAGGACTGAAATGAGGAGAAATTTCTTCACCCAGAGAGTGGCCAGCCTGTGTAAATCTGTCATCACGCCCATATCCAAGAGGAATTGGAAGATTCTGGTTAGGGCATCTGCTATTCCCACCATTCCTTCCCTCAGCAACCCTCATACATCCCATCCAGACTCGGTAAATGGTCTACTTTATTGTGGTACAAAAAGTGTTGGATTGAAAAGGGTTAACAGAATCTATTTGTTCCGTGACTGTAATTAATGTCAGTCTCCATGGATCCTAATTGTGTCACTGGAGATTTTCCATTTTCTATTAATAAGGGGTACCTTTCAATGTGTTATAACATAGTGTCAGCGGGAAAATCAGCACTAACAGAGATCAGCAGCTCCAGAGAGAGATAGAGGATAGATCAGAATCTGAGGGCAATATATTGGAATGTTACAACAATGGGTCAGAATCTGAGAACAATGAATTGGAATGTTACAACAATGGGTCAGAATCTGAGAACAATAGATTGGAATGTTACAACAACGGACAGGAGTTTATCATCGCATCTTTACTATCTTTCTACATATTATGATTGGTTCTCATTAAACACTCGTATCGACCGCGCACTGACGATTATTCAATACATTTACTATCCCATCCTGGCTATTATTGGTGTCCCTGGTAAGTCTATCTATCTAGCTATTATTTCTATAAACCATGCTTAACTGCATTACTGCTCCTGTAATTTACTCTGCCCATCTTGCTGCCGTTGTTATTCCTGGTGAATATCTCCAGCTATTAGCTCTGTAAACCGCTGTGAACTGTATTACAAATTCCTGTCATTTACTCTCTCATCTTTGCTACTGTTGTCTCTATTTCAGGCGAGGAGATCTGTAAACCCTGTTTCACTGAAATGTTTGTCTGCAATGTAAATTTTGGGAAGACTGAAGCCAACGTCATTGATCTCCATCACGAAGTCCATCCCCTATCTGTCAAATACAAACTTCACCCTGCCCAATATCTCAGCCCACCTGCTGCATAAACCCTCGTCCCTGTCACTGTTAAATTCACATTTGACTATTCCAATTCTATCCTGGTCACCCTCCCTGTTAAAAACCTCCATAAACCACAGCCCATCTAGAAGTCTGATGCCTGTATCCTAACTCACACCAAATCCCGATCGCCCATCACCTCTGTTCTCACTGATCTACATTGGCTCCCGGTCTGGCAGCACCTGAATTTTAATATTCTCATTCTTGTGTTTGAACTCGCTCCATGCCCTCACCCCTCTAATTAGTCCCATTCCCATATTCCTGAAAATCTTTTTATTTCAATCTTTTCCAAATCTCCTTTTAAAGTGAATTTTTTTCCCTTTGTATCTGACCTGATCCACGATTTTAGACTTTACAGCACTACTGGTGCTGACAGTGCAGAAGCTGGGATCCATAAAGAGATGTGAACTTCGAGTGCGGCCTGCTCAATACCCCATGCTGGGCAGAGCTCCAGCCCAGTTGTATCGTCTATGTGCTGTTAGTGTAGTCTTCACAGCCAGCCACTTCTAGTGTGGCCAGCACAGTGTCCCAATCTGGGCAGGGCTCTAGCTCAATCGTACCATATATGTGTTGTTCCTTTGAGGGTGGGTCTGAATATGGTGTCGACCATCCATTCCGGCAGCTTTGATGTACGTCTTTGAAACTTGGTCTGTGCATGTCCACTGACCGCCTGTGTTATTCACTGTCAGCTGAACATACATTCAGCAGCACGAGGAACCCCCTCTAGTGTTATTTAAAAGGACTGGGCATCCAACTTACAAGTGAGGGGTTTTTGACATACGTCTGCCATTGTTAAGTTGGTGGAGGTCCTGTGGATGATTTTCTGGAGGTTGTGTTGTGAGCTGCTGCAGACATTCAGGGAAGACAGAGGATTTGGTGACCCAAGTCTGGACGAGGAATGGGGACTGTAGTTACAGTGTCTCTGGGTCTATGACAGGACCAACAAATGGAGCAGAGGCTGCAGAGAGGGGATGATCTGTAAAAAGGGAGGAGGAGGGGACGCTGCCCTACCCACCCCGGGTTTTCCAAGAGCACTTTTCCTAAATGCACCTAACCCCGGAGCAGTGTGTGGGTGAATCTGATTCAATAAAGAGATGGTCACAGAGCTGTGTCACCTCCTGTAACACGACCTGGAGCCTCACACCAGGGTGAGGACGGAGCTGTCAGTGGCTGTTAAGGTCATAGTTTCATTGAACTTCTATTTATCTGGATCTTTCCAGAGAGGAGCAGAAGACATATCCAACATAGATTGACAGAGATTGATAGAGACATTTACGACACAGAAGGGGGCCATTCGGCCCCTCTGTGCCAGCTCTATGTGGAACAATACAGTCAGTCCCACTCTCCCACTCAATACCCGTATCCCTGCAATTTCATTTCCTTCAAGTGCCCATCCAGTTTTCTTTTGGAATCATTGATTGTCTCAGCTTCCACCACCCTCATGGACAGTGAATTCCAACTCATTACCATCCACTGTGTAAAAAGGTTCTTCCTTATATTACCCCTGCATCTCTTACCCAAAACCTTCCATCTGTGTCCCCTAGTTCAAATTTGATCAGGTGATGGGAACAGTTTTTCCTTGTCTATCTTTTCTAAGCCTATCATAATCTGGTACACCTCTATCAAATCTCTCTCAATCTCCTTTACTCCAGGGAGAACAACTCCATCTTCTCCAAACTATCCTTGTAACTAAACCACCCATCCCTGGAACCATTCTGGTAAATCTCCTCTGCACCCTCTCAAGGACCTTCACGTCCTTCCTAAAGTGTGGTGACCAGAACTGGACACAGTTTTCTAGTTGGGGCCTAACCAAAGCTTTATAAAATTTCAGCATAACTTCCCTCCTTTTGTATCTTTGCCTCTAATGATGAAGCCCATGATCTGATATGCTTTGCTAAACACTGTCCTATTATGTCCTGGCACATTCAAAGATCAATGCCTATGGAGCCCCAGGTCTCTCTGTTCCTGCACAATCTTTAGAACTGTGCCATTAAGTCTATATTGCCTTCCTATTCTTTCAGACAAAATAGATCACCTCACACACCTCTGTATTAAATTCCGCCTGCCATTTCTCTGTCCATTCTGCCAGCCTATCTATATCCTGTTGCAGGCGGTTTGCAACATCCTCCCGTTCACCTGCTCCAAGATCGGAACATTTTGATATTCTACTCTGTATTCCAAGCTCTTAGCACTGGCCATTGGGGAACATCACTGTCTACAATCCTCCAGTCTGAAAAACAACCATTTCCCACAACTCACACTTTTCTGTCCTTGACAATATTTGATCCAATTGGATGCTAATGCATGGACTTCAATTTTGTTCGCCAAACTTTTGTGTGGTACTTTATCAAATAATTTCATAAAATCCATGTATACAACATCCACCACATTCCCTTCATCAAACCTCTCTGTTACTTCAGCAAATAAATTTAATTAGTTCAGTCAAGCGTGATCTGTCTTTTAGAAATCCGTGCTGACAATGCTGACATTACACAAACCTCTCCAAGTGTGTGTTGTCCTTTTTCCCTGATTATAGTTTCTAAAACCTTAATCACCACTGATGTTAAACTAACTGACCAGTAGTTGCGAGGCCTGTGCCTTGTCCATTGATAATTCTGGGAGGTGAGGGTGATCATCTATGTCATCATTTCTCCCTCAGCAGGGAGAAGCAGGATGAGAGATCCCGTGGCTTTGTCAGGATAGCGGGATTCCTGATGGTGTAGGTGGCTCTGCGGGGCCCCCATGTCAATGGGGAGAGGTGCAGGAACTGAAATAACTCTCACTCCATTAATGTGCATTTGGTGTGTGAGCATGCCCAGTACATCTTCCCTTTCCCACCATGGATCCCCGATTCTCCACCATTACACCCATCTGAGACGCTCCATCACAGTGTTCCCTTGGTCGCCATCCTGCAGTAAAAAACACCAACAAAAACCTTTTCATTAACATCTTTATCCAACGTATTCTATTATACAAACAAAACTGAACGATTCACCATTGTAGTGCCTGTCTTATGGGTTCCCTCGACTCGCCCAGTGCTCCTACACAGTGTTTCCCCAATGACTGCAGCATGGCTGGTGGAAGGCTGCTGACCTTCACTGGTGGAGACTGCAGATGGCCTTGCAGGACGTCCTCGAGCAGCTCTGGGCCTTGAGGGCTCGGATTCAGACTGCACCACCTCGACATGGACAGCAGCAGCCTGGGCTGGCTGATGGGTAACAACAAGGACACTGGTGTAGTGACAGTGAAGTGAGAACAAATACTGTCATCCTGAGAGAGGACAGCAGGTTCATGCTCCACGGAGACACTCTCACTCCCACGGGGCGACACATCAGTAATCCTAGTAATCTACTGGATCACAGATTGCTGGACTGCTGTGAGAGCCTGCAAACTCCTTTGAACACTGAGATCCACAGCCATGATGACAGCAGTCTGATCCTGTATGGCAGCAAACATGGATCTCATGACCTCAGTCTGAGCTTCCATTGCAGCACTGAGACAAAGATAATAAAGAACAAAGATAATTACAGCACAGGAACAGGCCCTTCGGCCCTACAAGCCTGCGCCGATCCAGATCCTCTCTCTAAATATGTCGCCTATTTTCTAAGGTTCTGTATCTCTTTTCTTCCTGCCCATTCATGTATCTGTCTAGATACATCTTAAAAGACTCCATCGTGCCCGCGTCTACCACCTCCGCTGGCAACGCGTTCCAGGTGCCCACCACCCTCTGCGTAAAGAACTTTCCACGCATATCCCCCCTAAACATTTCCCCTTTCACTTTGAACTTGTGTACTCTCGTAATTGAAACCCCCACTCTGGGAAAAAGCCTCTTGCTGCCCACCCTGTCTATACCGCTCATGATTTTGTACACCTCAATCAGGTCCCCCCTCAACCTCCGTCTTTCTAATGAAAATAATCCTAATCTACACAACCTCTCTTCATAGCTAGCGCCCTCCATACCAGGCAACATCCTGGTGAACCTCCTCTGCACCCTCTCCAAAGCATCCACATCCTTTTGATAATGTGGCGACCAGAACTGTACGCAGTATTCCAAATGTGGCCGAACCAAAGTCCTATACAACTGTAACATGACCTGCCAACTCTTGTACTCAATGCCCCGTCCGATGAAGGAAAGCATGCCGTATGACTTCTTGACCACTCTATTTACCTGCGTTGCCACCTTCAGGGAACAGTGGACCTGAACACCCAAATCTCTCTGGACATCAATTTTCCCCAGGACTTTTCCATTTACTGTATAGTTCACTCTTGAATTGGATCTTCCAAAATGCATCACCTCGCATTTGCCCTGATTGAACTCCATCTGCCATTTCTCTGCCCAACTCTCTAATATATCTATATTCTGCTGTATTCTCTGACAGTCCCCTTCACTATCTGCTACTCCACCAATCTTAGTGTCGTCTGCAAACTTGCTAATCAGTCCACCTATACTTTCCTCCAAATCATTAATGTATATCACAAACAACAGTGGTCCCAGCACGGATCCCTGTGGAACACCACTGGTCACACGTCTCCATTTTGAGAAACTCCCCTCTACTGCTACTCTCTGTCTCCTGTTGCCCAGCCAGTTCTTTATCCATCTAGCTAGTACACCTTGGACCCCAAGCGCCTTCACTTTCTCCATCAGCCTGCCATGGGGAACCTTATCAAACGCCTTACTGAAGTCCATGTATATGACATCGACAGCCCTTCCCTCATCAATCAAATTTGTCACTTCTTCAAAGAATTCTATTAAGTTGGTAAGACATGACCTTCCCTGCACAAAACCATGTTGCCTATCACTGATGAGCCCATTTTCTTCCAAATGGGAATAGATCCTATGCCTCAGTATCTTCTCCAGCAGCTTCCCTACCACTGATGTCAGGCTCACCGGTCTATAATTACCTGGATTTTCCCTGCTACCCTTCTTAAACAAGGGGACAACATTAGCAATTCTCCAGTCCTCCGGGACCTCACCCGTGTTTAAGGATGCTGCAAAGATATCTGTTAAGGCCCCAGCTATTTCCTCTCTCGCTTCCCTCAGTAACCTGGGATAGATCCCATCCGGACCTGGGGACTTGTCCACCTTAATGCCCTTTAGAATACCCAACACTTCCTCCCTCCTTATGCCGACTTGACCTAGAGTAATCAAACATCTGTTCCTAACCTCAACATCCGTCATGTCCCTCTCCTCGGTGAATACCGATGCAAAGTACTCGTTTGGAATCTCACCCATTTTCTCTGAGTCCAAGCATAACATTCCTCCTTTGTCCTTTAGTGGGCCAATCCTTTCTCTAGTTACCCTCTTTCTCCTTATATATGAATAAAAGGCTTTGGGATTTTCCTTAACCCTGTTTGCTAATGATATTTCATGACCCCTTTTAGCCCTCTTAATTCCTCGTTTCAGATTGGTCCTACATTCCCGATATTCTTTCAAAGCTTCGTCTTTCATCAGCCACCTACACCTTAGGTGTGCTTCCTTTTTCCTCTTAGCTAGTCTCACAATTTCACCTGTCATCCATGGTTCCCTAATCTTGCCATTTCTATCCCTCATTTTCACAGGAACATGTCTCTCCTGAACGCTAATCAACCTCTCTTTAAAAGCCTCCCACATATCACATGTGGATTTATCTTCAAACAGCTGCTCCCAATCTACATTTCCCAGCTCCTGCCGAATTTTGGTATAGTTGGCCTTCCCCCAATTTAGCACTCTTCCTTTAGGACCACTCTCGTCTTTGTCCATGAGTATTTTAAAGCTTACGGAATTGTGATCACTATTCCCAAAGTAGTCCCCTACTGAAACTTCAACAACCTGGCCGGGCTCATTCCCCAACACCAGGTCCAGTATGGCCCCTTCCCGAGTTGGACTATTTACATACTGCTCTAGAAAACCTTCCTGGATGCTCCTTACAAATTCTGCTCCATCTGGACCTCGAACACTAAGCGAATCCCAGTCAATGTTGGGAAAATTAAAATCTCCTATCACCACCACCCTGTTGCTCCTACATCTTTCCATAATCTGTTTACATATTTGTACCTCTATCTCACGCTCGCTGTTGGGAGGCCTGTAGTACAGCCCCAACATTGTTACCGCACCCTTCCTATTTCTGAGTTCTGTCCATATTGCCTCACTGCTCGAGTCCTCCATAGTGCCCTCCTTCAGCACAGCTGTGATATCCTCTTTGACCAGTAATGCAACTCCTCCACCCCTTTTACCTCCCTCTCTATCCCGCCTGAAGCATCGATATCCTGGGATATTTAGTTGCCAATCATGCCCTTCCCTCAACCAAGTCTCAGTAATAGCAATAACATCATACTCCCAGGTACTAATCCAAGCCCTAAGTTCATCTGCCTTACCTACTACACTTCTTGCATTAAAACAAATGCACCTCAGACCACCAGTCCCTTTATATTCATCATCTGCTCCCTGCCTTTTCTTCCCCTTAGTCACACTGACTTCATTATCTAGTTCCTTACAGGCTTTTGTTACTACCTCCTTACTGTCAACTGACCTCAATTGTTTCCCATCCCCCTGCCACATTAGTTTAAACCCTCCCCAACAGCGTTAGCAAAAGCACCTCCAAGGACATTGGTTCCAGTCCGGCCCAGGTGTAGACCGTCCAATTTGTAATAGTCCCACCTCCCCCAGAACCGGTCCCAATGTCCCAAAAATCTGAACCCCTCCTTCCTGCACCATCTCTCAAGCCACGCATTCATCCTGACTATTCTTTCATTTTTACTCTGACTATCACGTGGCACTGGTAGTAATCCTGAGATTACTACCTCTGAGGTCCTACTTTTTAACTTGGCTCCTAACTCCCTAAACTCTGCTTGTAGGACCTCATCCCGTTTTTTACCTATATCATTAGTGCCTATGTGCACAATGACAACTGGCTGTTCACCCTCCCCCTTTAGAATGTTCTGCAGCCGATCTGAGACATCCCTGACCCGTGCACCTGGGAGGCAACATACCATTCGGGAGCCTCGTTTTCGACCACAGAACCGCCTATCTACTCCCCTTACAATCGAATCCCCTACGACTATAGCCCTTCCACTCTTTTTCCCGCCCTTCTGAACAGAAGAGCCAGCCACGGTGCCATGGACCTGGCTACTGCTGCCTTCCCCTGGTGAGCCATCTCCCCCAACAGTATCCAAAACGGTATACTTGTTTTGGAGGGAGATGACCGCAGGGGACTCCTGCGCTGCCTTCCTGCTCTTTCTCTGCCTTTTGGTCACCCATTCCCTTTCTCCCTCAGCAATCCTAATCTGCGGTGTGACCAATTCACTAAACGTGCTATCCACGACCTCCTCAGCATCGCGCATGCTCCAAAGTGAGTCCATCCGCAGCTCGAGAGCCGTCATGCGGTCTGACAAGAGCTGCAGTTGGACACACTTCCTGCACGTGAAGGAGTCAGGGACATCAGCCATGTCCCTGAGCTCCCACATTGAGCAAGAGGAGCATGACACGGGTCTGAGATCTCCTGCCATTTTTAATCTTAAGCTTAACTTAGTTAAATGAAAAAGGAACGAAAAGTTTTTACCAATCACAATAAACCAGAGAAATCGAAAAAGCCTTACCTTATAAACACCCCACCGAGTCCTTTTTTTTTGGTTAGAGGAGGAGGGCGGGTGGGAGACACGACAAGTGTGGTGTCTCGGGTTCAGAAACCGCCCAAATATATAGTGTTTTACTTACCCAGCAGCCCCCTGTCCTCCGCCGAAAAACAAAAGGAAATTAAATTTACTTTCAAACTGACCTTCCCAGCTGCTCACTCGCTCACTCACTGCTCCCGAAAAAGCTGCTGCAATGAACGTTGAGTGTCTGCCGTCTGTGCTGCAGTGGAAGCTGAGACAATGTTCACCAGACACTGTATCAGGGCTGGGTCCGCTACTGCTATCATGGAGTTAGTGACCGCATCCACAGGGGAAAGTATGGGCTTCAAGCACTGTGCAATGTCCTGCGCCATGTTGGAGCCGGACTCCTCCATGTTCCGAGACAGTGATAACAGACTGTCTGACAGGCCTGTCAATGGACAAAGTATCTCAGTGTACACGTCCATCAGCATTCTCCTGTGTGCTGTTCCAGCAATGTTCACATCTGAGTCCTGTGTATTATAACACGTTTGTGACATCACCCTCCGGTGAGCTGACACATGAACTATCCTTTCCCCCTGGCCTGGCTGCACCTCACACGTGCTCGGTGACTCACCACCTGCAGATTCCGACTCTATACCAGCCTGTAAGGTCCACACAGTGTAAGTATTTGATCTGATGACTATGAGTATCAGACCAAGTGATGGGGTTTCACCACCAGTGCTGTACTGCTCTCTCTTTCTCTCTCTGTCTCCTGGATCTGCTGTGACTGGGAAGCTGGCAGTTTTGGGTAATGATTGGAAAGTATAAAATCGGAGGGGGAGGGTTGGGGTGAGGGATTGGGGGTGGGTTGGAAAGCAGGAAGTTCATGGTCCCACCATCTGCAGCTTGTACATCATCCCAGACAGCAGGACGAGGGGCAGTTGGGAGTTAAGAAGAGACATAAGGCCGGAACATAGCATCATGCTGAATACTCTCGGTGATGCCGGATGCTATGGGCTCTGTCACAACCGGTCCCATGATGTGAAGAACCATCTCCTCCCTCAGGCTCAGGGGATGAAGGTCTGCCTGGTTCCCGCCGGTTCACTGCTGCTCCCTGTAATTGTCGGCCACCATGTTCTGTAAGAGAAAGGGCAGAATGTCAGTGATTGTGTTGCTCTGTGTTTGGGTGATGTCCTTGGCACAGTTGAATAGCTGCAGGAATGTGGAGGCAGGGAGAGGTGGGTGTGAAGCTGGTATAAGTGTAATGTGTGTGAAGGAGAGATGGAGTATGTGAATGTTAGGTGTGAGTCCTGAGTGTTAGGGACTACTGATGGGTGAGTGATGGGGGTGTGGTACATTGAGCAGTGTGAGAGGTTGGTGATGTTGGGGGTAGGAGAAGCCATGTGGAGATGAATTAACTGACATTGTGTGACCCGTGTGAACTCATTAAACTTCTTCTTGCTCTGCTGCCAGGTTCTTAGGGCCAGACCTCTTGCATTGACCTCCCTGGCCACCTGCTCCCATTCCATTCGGTGGACGTTGCTTGAGGGTCTCCAGCCCACTCCACGAAAACATGGCCTCTCTCCTCCTGTCACCCACCATGACTAAGGCCTCCAGCATCACATCCGTGAACAACAGAGCCCTCTCTCTGTCGTAGTATTCCATTTGCCTTGTCTCCAATTGCAGCATTCCCAATCAGCAACAGCAGCCTCCTGTGATTCAGTACAACTTCCCGTTAAGAGGGACAGACTGACTTGAAGAGCTGAAGCCTGGCTGAAACACGAGCCAGCCTCACACACAGTAAGACCCCTGTTAAACTTGCAGACAGACAGCAGCGCGGGTCGCTTTGTGGTGTACGTCGAATGCATGGAAATGAGGAGGCAGCAGGATGTTTGTGTGTCACCTGTCTCAACAGGAACGGGGACGGGCAAATCATGACTCCTCTGCTGAAAAAGTGATGCAAACACGATTTTTTCGCACTTCCTATTGACCTTTCCCTCTTTCACGTTTTTTCTCTCTGTCCTGAACTCACTTCACTCTCTGTCTCTTGTTCATAGAATTAGAGATTGGCGCAGCACAGAAAGAGGCTATTCGGCCCATTGCGTCAGTACTGTCTCTTTGAAAGAGCTATCTAATTAGCTCCTCTCCCAGCCTCTTTCCCCAGACTCATGTTGCCAATGTGGAAAAACCTTTCCTTCAATCTCAGTTTTTCCCTCTTGCAGCAGTCACACAGCTTCCAGCCTCTTCACACAGCCACAGTCAGCTGAACCTCGTTAACTACTCAGCACCTCCAATTAGGCAGCAGCCAACCCCAGTGCTGTACCTGTCCTGGGAGTATTTAATGGGGGACAGTGTAGAGTGAGCTTTATTCTGCATCTAAGCCGTGCTGTACCTTTCATGGCAGTGTTTGATGGGCACAGTGTAGAGTGAGCTTGACTCTGCGTCTAACCTGTACTGACTCTGCCACAAATATTTGTTCATCTAAAACTCTGCTGCCTGTATCTAAACTCAAAGCAAGTCCCGTTCATCCATCACTCCAGTGCTCGTTCACGTACATTGGCCCCTGCTCTGGTAACATCTTGATTTTAAAACTCTCATCCTCATGTTCAAACCCAACTCATTCTGAAATGCCCAGTGATGAAACGGCCTCATCAAAATACTAAATGTTATTTTGTTTGTTAGAACCACAGGGACTGCAGTGGTTCAAGATTCACCATTCTCTCATGGTAACCAGGGATGGGGAAGTAATGCTGGCCTTGTCAGTATCACCCATATCCTGAGAACAAATAGGCAGGAAATAAAATAGGAATAAAATCAATGAGTTTGTAATTGACCTATTGAAACCAGGCGAGGTCTGTGATCAGAGTGAGACGTCATAACCGAATAAACAAATTGTCAACACAATTTATCTCACCAGCCCCTTGTGTTTGTCTTTCTGCTGTTGTCTTCATCAGAAAACAAGTAACAATTAATCTCGGGATTAAAAACTACTGAATGTCAATTGTACACATGAGATACATACTCAATGGCTTCTGTTATCAGACAGTCAGAGAATTACACAGCACAGGAGGAGGCTATTTAACATATCGTACCAGTTCCAGCTCTTTGAAGGACATTTTCAATGATTCCTCTCCCCTGTTCTTTTCTCCCAGTCCAGTAAATCACCCTGTTAGTATTGATCCAATTCCCGACTGAAAGTTTCTGTTAAATCTGCTTCCACAACCCTTTCAGGAAGTGAATTCCAAATCATAAACACTCGCTGTGTAAAGAAAAGAAAATCTCCTCATCTCTCCTCTGTTTGTTTGTTAATCAACATTAAACTGTGTTCCCTGGTTACTTATCCTTCATCCAGTCAAACCAGATTCTCTTTATTTATTCTTGCAAAGCACATCATCATTTTAAGCCCCTCTATTAAATCTCCCTTTTAGCTTCTCTGCTCTACGGAGAACAATCCCAGCTTCTCTCCACATAACTGAACTCCCTCATCCCTGTTACCATTCTAGTATATCACCGAGGCACCATCTCCAAGGCCTTGGAATCTTCATAAAGTGTGGTGTCCAGAATTGGACACAATATCTCAGCTGAGGCTCAAACATTCATTTCTAGTCTTAGCAGAATGCTCTTGTGTTTTTTTTTAAATTCTTTGCTTCTAGTTATAAAGCTAAGGATCCCGGATGCCTTTTTAAAATCTTCAGAACTTATCCGGCCACCATTGAAGATTTGTGTACATACGCATCCAGTCTCTGTGCTCCGGTACCATCTTTTAAATGGTGCAGTTTAGTTTCTATTCACTCCCCTTATTCTCCCTCACAAAATAATCACTTCCCCAATTCTATGTGTTAAATTTCATTCACCATGTGTATTCTCATTTCACCATCTGACTGTCCATGTCCTCCTGAAGTGGCTACTATCCTTCACACTGGTTCCTACATTTATAAGTTTCCTGCCTTATGCAAATGTTGAGACTCTGCTCTTCACACGTAGGTCTTTGTCATGCATCTATTTATCTATATGTCAGGAAGAGTACTGGTTCTAATACTGACCCCTGACAAATTGCACTGTATGCTTCCCCTCCTCCACCAGTCTGAACAATGTCTGTTCACTACTTCTCTCTGCTTTCTGTCCCTGAGTCAGTGTCATATCCACACTATCACTGTCACATTAATCCATGTGTTCCATTTTCATAACAAGTCTATGGAATGCCATTTGATCACAGGCCTTTTGAAAGTCTGTTCACATAAGTGGAGATACATAATTGCATATGCATGTGCAGGGGTGGAAGATGTTGGTATGGTTCTTAATGAACACTTCGTGTTTCACGTTACAAAAGAGGGGTATGATGCAGATATTGTAGCTAAGGAGGAGGAAT
Organism: Heterodontus francisci; assembly: GCF_036365525.1. Classification (NCBI taxonomy): domain Eukaryota; kingdom Metazoa; phylum Chordata; class Chondrichthyes; order Heterodontiformes; family Heterodontidae; genus Heterodontus; species Heterodontus francisci. The sequence goes on from NW_027140656.1 coordinate 289,869, forward strand.
ATGAAGTATTTGATGTGATATACTTAGGGAGAGAGGAGGTATTAATGGGATTAGCATCCTTGAAAGTTGATAAGTCACCAGATCCAGATAAAATGCATCCTATGCTGTTAAAACAAGCAAGAGAAGAAATAGCAGAGGGTCTGGCCATCATTTTCCAGTCCTCACTGGGTACAGGTGTGGTGCCAGAGGATTGGAGTACTGTTAACATTGAACCTCTGTTTATAAAGGGACCCCAGGGTTAGAATGAAAGATTACAGGCCAGTCAGTCTAACCTCAGTCGTGGACAAATTATTGGAATCTATTCTGAGAGACAGGATAAACTGTCTCTTAGAAAGGCACAGGCTAATCAAGGATAGTCAGCATGGATTTGTTAAGGGACGCTCTAGTTTGACCAACTTGATTGAATTTTTTGAAGAAGTAACAAGGAAGATAGATGAGGGTAGTGCAGTTCATGTGGTCTACATGGATTTAAGCAAGGCTTTTGACAAGGTCCCACATGGCAGACTGGTTAAAAAAAATAAAATCCCATGGAATCCAGGGAAATAAAGCAAGGTTGATACAAAATTGGCTCATAGGCAGGAAACAAAGGGCAATTGTTGATGGGTGTTTTATTGACTGGAGGACTGTTTCCAATATAATAAAAGCAAGATACTGCAGATGCTGGAAATCTGAAACAAAAACAAGAAATGCTGGAATCACTCAGCAGGTCTGGCAGCATCTGTGGAAAGAGAAGCAGAGTTAACGTTTCGGGTCAGTGACCCTTCCTCGAAACCCCGGACTGTTTCAGACAGACCTTCGGACTGTTTCCAATGGTGTTCCACAGGGCTCAGGACTGAGTCCCCTGCATTTTGTGGTATATATTAATGACTTGGACGTAAATGTAGAAGCATGATCAAGAGGTTTGTAGATGACACACAGATTTGCCGTGTGGTAGATAGCGAGGAGGATTGCTGTAGGTTGCAGGAAGATATCGATGGCAGAAAAGTGGCAAATGGGATTCCACCTGATTAAGAATGAGGCGATGCAAATTGAGGAGGTCAAACAAAGCAAAGGGATGCACGATTAATGGGAAAATACTAGGAAGTGTAGAGGAAGTGAGGGAACTTTGGAGTCAATGTCCACAGATCCCCGAAGTAGCAGGACAGGTTGATTAGGTGGTTAAGAAGGCATACGGAATCCTTCCCTTTATTAGCTGAGGTATAGAATACAAAAGCAGGGAGGTTATGCTGGAACTGTATAACTCTTTGGGTAGACCATAACTTGAGTGTTTTGTGCCGTTCTGGTCACCTCATTACAGAAAGGATGTAATTGCATTCGAGAGGGCACAGAGGAGATTTCCAAGGATGTTACCAGGACTGGAAAAATGCAGCTATGTGGAATGATTGGATAGGCTGGGGTTGTTCTTCTTGGAACAGAGAAGGCTGAGGGGAGATCTGATTGAAATGTATATATTTTTAGGGGCCTGGATAGAGTGGAGGTGAAGGGTATAATCACATTAGCAGAGAGATCAGTGATGAGGGGGCATAGATTTAAAATGATTGATGGAAAGATTAGAGGGGAGTTGAGGAAACACCTGTTCACCCAGAAATAGGAAATTGGCTAGTGGCAGGAAACAAAGGGTAATTGTTGACGGGTATTTTAGAGTCAGGAGGGATGTTTCCAATGGCGTTCCACAAGGCTCAGGACTGGGTCCCCTGCTTTGGTGTGAGTCTGGAACTCACTGCCTGAAAGGGTAGTTGAGGCAGGGACACTCAACCCATTCAGAAGGAGTCTGGACATGCAGCTCAGGTGCCACAATCTGCAGGGTTATTGGCCAAATGCTGGATGGTGGGATTAGAATAGTGGATCGTTTATCGGCTGGCACAGCAATAACGTTCCAACTGGCCTCTTTCTCTGCCTTAACCTTACTATGATTCTCTGATTCCATTACACGAAACACGCTATTCTCATTAACACTCACAGTTACGTCCTCAACGAACTCGATTAAGATTAGAAAATGATTTTCCATTAACCTATCTCTGCTGCTTGTCATTTATTAATCATGATTTTACAGGCAAGAAATACATTGTGCTGGGTTACGGACTCCAGAAGTTTCCAACTATCAACATTAGACTCACTGGTCAGTAGTTACAGGGTTTGTCCAACCTTTCCTCTTTTTAAATAGGGTGTAACATTTACAGCCTTCCAGTCCTCTGTCACCAATCCCATATCAAAGGAGGATTCGAAGATTCTGGCCAGTGCCGCTGTGTTTCCACAATTCCTTCCCTCATTAAATCTCAGATATCCTATCCAGACCAAATAAATGTTCTACTTTATTGTGGTACAAAAACGTATAGATTGTAATGAGTTAACTGAACCTGTTTGTTCAGTGACTGTAGTTAATGTCCGTCTCCCTAATTGTGTCACTGGGAGGTTTTCCATCGTCTATTAATAAGGGGCTCCTTTCAATGTATTATCCCATAATGTCAGCGGGAACATAACAGAGATTAGCAGCTCCAGAGAGAGGGAGAAGATAGATCAGAACCTGAGAACAATAGATTGGAATGTTACAACAATGGGTCAGAATCTGAGAACAATAGACTGGAATGTTGCAACAATGGGTCAGAATCTGAGAACAATCGATTGGAATGTTACAACAATGGGTCAGAATCTGAGAACAATAGATTGGAATGTTGCAACAATGGGTCAGAGTCTGAGAGCAATAGACTGGAATGTTGCAACAATGGGTCAGAGTCTGAGAACAATAGACTGGAATGTTACAACAATGGGTCAGAATCTGAGAACAATAGATTGGAATGTTACAACAATGGGTCAGAGTCTGAGAACAATAGACTGGAATGTAACAACAATGGGTCAGAATCTGAGAACAATAGATTGGAATGTTACAACAATGGGTCAGAATCTGAGAACAATAGATTGGAATGTTACAACAATGGGTCAGAGTCTGAGAACAATAGACTGGAATGTTACAACAATGGGTCAGAATCTGAGAACAATAGATTGGAATGTTACAACAATGGGTCAGAGTCTGAGAACAATAGACTGGAATGTTACAACAATGGGTCAGAATCTGAGAACAATAGATTGGAATGTTACAACAATGGGTCAGAGTCTGAGAACAATAGACTGGAATGTTACAACAATGGGTCAGAGTCTGAGAGCAATAGACTGGAATGTTGCAACAATGGGTCAGAGTCTGAGAACAATAGATTGGAATTTTACAACAATGGGTCAGAATCTGAGAACAATAGATTGGAATGTTACAACAATGGGTCAGAATCTGAGAACAATAGACTGGAATGTTACAACAATGGGTCAGAATCTGAGAACAATAGATTGGAATGTTACAACAATGGGTCAGAATCTGAGAACAATAGACTGGAATGTTACAACAATGGGTCAGAATCTGAGAACAATAGATTAGAATGTTACTGCAATGGACAGCAGGAGTTTCTCCTATTGGTTTTACTGGCTCACTGCATATTATTACTGGATAACATTAGAAGAGCGGATCTTTTATGCTCTGAAGATGTTTCAATCGATTTATTATCCCATCCTCTTTATTATTGGTGTCTCAGGTAAGTCTCTGTATCCAACTATTAGATTCATAAGCCATATTTCAATGATTTAGTGTTCTCGTAATTTATATCGTGAGCAGACTGAAACCATTGTCTTCAGTTTCTGTCGCAAATTATATTCCCCATCCACGATCTGCATCCCCCTCGCTGGCCATTGTCTGAGGCTGAACCAGGATGTTAACAACCTCTGCAATTTAATGCTGAGCTGACTTCATTCCCGTGTTCTCTCCATCTCCAACCCTGCCTATTGTGACAGCCAGGTGAAGAGGGGTCACAGTCTCTCCTCGTGCCCTTCCTCTTATTTGACCGCAATAGGGTTTGTCCTTTCTAGAGAGTGGATGTGGTAACCATCTCAGTGAGTATTTTACCTTTTCCCTTTGGTGTGATGGTGAAGGAACCAATCGGACAGGTTCTCTAGAGTTTAAACAGGAAAGAGGTGAGTTTATTATACTTAGCAATCTAAACCGTATCTAAATAAAACCATAAAAAATACACAACACATTTACGCACACACTCACACGAGAATCACATGGAAATAGATTACAGAGTGAGAAGTACATTTGTGATTGGATTGGAGTCCTAAATAAATTTTAAATAATACTCATTCTGTGAGGTTGGATGATTCGGTGGTCTTCTGGCTGAAGTATTTTGCTAACGCTGTTGGGGAGGGTTTAAACTAATGTGGCAGGGGGATGGGAACCAAATGAGGAGGTCAATTGACAGTAAGGAGGTAGTAACTAAAGCCTGTAAGGAACTAGATAATGAAGTCAGTGTGACTAAGGGAAAGAGTAGGCAGGGAGCAGTTGATGAAAGCAAAGGGACTGGTGGTCTGAGGTGTATTTGTTTTAATGCAAGAAGTGTAGTAGGTAAGGCAGATGAACTTAGGGCGTGGATTAGTACCTGGGAGTATGATGTTATTGCTGTTACTGAGACTTGGTTAAGGGAAGGGCATGATTGGCAACTAAATATCCCAGGATACCGATGCTTCAGGCGGGATAGAGAGGGAGGTAAAAGGGGTGGAGGAGTTGCATTACTGGTCAAAGAGGATATCAAAGCTGTGCTGAAGGAAGGCACTATGGAGGACTCGAGCTGTGAGGCAATATGGGCAGAACTCAGAAATAGGAAGGGTGCGGTAACAATGTTGGGGCTGTACTACAGGCCTCCCAACAGCGAGCGTCAGATCGAGGTACAAATATGTAAACAGATTATGGAAAGATGTAGGAGCAACAGGGTGGTGGTGATAGGAGATTTTAATTTTCCCAACATTGACTGGGATTCACTTAATGTTAGAGGTCCAGATGGAGCAGAATTTGTAAGGAGCATCCAGGAGGGTTTTCTAGAGCAGTATGTAAATAGTCCAACTCGGGAAGGGGCCATACTGGACCTGGTGTTGGGAAATGAGCCGGGCCAGGTGGTTGAAGTTTCAGTAGGGGACTACTTTGGGAATAGTGATCACAATTCCGTAAGCTTTAAAATACTCATGGACAAAGACGAGAGTGGTCCTAAAGGAAGAGTGCTAAATTGGGGGAAGGCCAACTATACCAAAATTCGGCAGGAGCTGGGGAATGTAGATTGGGAGCAGCTGTTTGAAGGTAAATCCACATTTGATATGTGGGAGGCTTTTAAAGAGAGGTTGATTAGCGTTCAGGAGAGACATGTTCCTGTGAAAATGAGGGATAGAAATGGCAAGATTAGGGAACCATGGATGACAGGTGAAATTGTGAGACAAGATAAGAGGAAAAAGGAAGCACACATCAGGTCTAGGCGGCTGAAGAAAGACGAAGCTTTGAAAGAATATCGGGATTGTAGGCGCAATCTGAATCGAGGAATTAAGAGGGCTAAAAGGGGTCATGAAATATCTTTAGCAAACAGGGTTAAGGAAAATCCCAAAGCCTTTTATTCATATATAAGGAGCAAGAGGGTAACTAGAGAAAGGATTGGCCCACTCAAGGACAAAGGAGGAAAGTTATGCGTGGAGTCAGAGAAAATGGGTGAGATTCTAAACGAGTACTTTGCATCGGTATTCACCGAGGAGAGGGACATGACGGATGTTGAGGTTAGGGACAGATGTTTGATTACTCTAGGTCAAGTCGGCATAAGGAGGGAGGAAGTGTTGGGTATTCTAAAGGGCATTAAGGTGGACAAGTCCCCAGGTCCAGATGGGATCTATCACAGGTTTTTGTGGGAAGCGAGAGAGAAAATAGTTGGGGCCTTAACAGATATCTTTGCAACATCCTTAAACACGGGTGAGGTCCCTGAGGACTGGAGAATTGCTAATGTTGTCCCCTTGCTTAAGAAGGGTAGCAGGGGAAATCCAGGTAATTATAGACCGGTGAGGCTGACGTCAGTGGTAGGGAAGCAGCTGGAGAAGATACTGAGGGATAGGATCTATTCCCATCTGGAAGAAAATGGGCTGATCAGTGATAGGCAACATGGTTTTGTGCAGGGAAGGTCATGTCTTACCAACTTAATAGAATTCTTTGAGGAAGTGACAAAGTTGATTGATGAGGGAAGAGCTGTAGGTGTCATATACATGGACTTCAGTAAGGCGTTTGATAAGGTTCCCCACGGTAGGCTGATGGAGAAAGTGAAGGCGCATGGGGTCCAAGGTGTACTAGCTAGATGGATAAAGAACTGGCTGGGCAACAGGAGACAGAGAGTAGCAATGGAGGGGAGTTTCTCAAAATGGAGACGTGTCACCAGTGGTGTTCCACAGGGATCCGGGCTGGACCACTGTTGTTTGTGATATACATAAATGATTTGGAGGAAAGTATAGGTGGTCTGATTAGCAAGTTTGCAGACGACACTAAGATTGGTGGAGTAGCTGATACTGAAGGGGACTGTCAGAGAATACAGCAGAATATAGATAGACTGGAGAGTTGGGCCGAGAAATGGCAGATGGAGTTCTATTAGGGAAAATGCGAGGTGATGCATTTTGGAAGATCCAATTCAAGAGTGAACTGTGCAGTAAATGGAAAAGTCCTGGGGAAAATTGATGTACAGAGAGATTTGGGTGTTCAGGTCCATTGTTCCCTGAAGGTGGCAACACAGGTCAATAGAGTGGTCAAAAAGGCATACGGCATGCTTTCCTTCATCGGACGGGGTATTGAGTACAAGAGTTGGCAGGTCATGTTACAGTTGTATAGGACTTTGGTTCGGCCACATTTGGAATAATGCGTGCAGTTCTGGTCGCCACATTACCAAAAGGATGTGGATGCTTTGGAGAGGGTGCAGAGGAGATTCACCAGCATGTTGCCTGGTATGGAGGGCGCTAGCTATGAAGAGAGGTTGAGTAGATTAGGTTTATTTTCATTAGAAAGACGGAGCTTGAGGGGGGACCTGATTGAGGTGTACAAAATCATGAGAGGTATCGACAGGGTGGATAGCAAGAAGCTTTTTCCCAGAGTGGGGGATTCAATTACTAGGGGACACGAGTTCAAAGTGAAAGGGGAAAAGTTTAGGGGGGATATGCGTGGAAAGTTCTTTACGCAGAGGGTGGTGGGTGCATGGAACGCATTACCAGTGGAGGTGGTAGACGCGGGCACGATAGTGTCTTTTAAGATGTATCTAGACAGATACATGAATGGGCAGGAAGTAAAGAGTTACAGACCCTTAGAAAATAGGTGAAAGGTTTAGATAGAGGGTTTGGATCCGCGTAGGCTTGGAGTGCCGAAGGGCCTGGTCCTGTGCTGTAATTTTCTTTTTTCTTTGTTCTTTCTTTGAAGTTATATTCTTGAAGTCTTTGGATGGTCAAAGTGCCCTTTGTGGCTGACCCACGTGGCTCAGGGTTTTCCTGGAGGCAGACTTGTGGGTGGCTTTCTTCCCCCGGTGTCTCTGTCTGTAGTAATCTGTAGAAATGGACGGCCCACAGCCGCACGTGGTTTGCAAACTTGTGAAGTTATCTGGACAGAGAGAGGGAGAGGGGGACACAGCCCTTCTGCTTCTGCACAGTTTGAATTACTGGCTTGTCTGTCTTTGTCCAAGGGCAACTCCCAGCTTTCACAGAGATGACAGAAGGTCCCCTGACTGCCTCACAGTATTTGCTGGACCCTTATTAAGAGATTCAAAGTTAGGAACTTCTATCTCCCCAGGTTTCAGGATACCAGTATTTACACTTGGAGGAGTTTGCTCTTTTAAAGTCAATTTGTCAGGATGTCCTTGTATACGGTGTTAATGAATGTAATCTTAGGTAATTCAGTCACTAGAGAAAGCCAATGTTTTGGATCCAGGCTCATCAGACATGTCTCTCCTGTTGCCTCTGGAATGTGAAAATGTGTTTCAGATGCCAATTGCGGTGGCCATCTTGGCTGCCAGTTTTTTCGAGGTTAGCTGCAGGACTTTTTCCATTAAATGATTACTGTAAGTGTCTAATCGATGAATTAAAATTCCTCATTGGGCATATTGTGTTATCTTGACACCGCTGCAGCACATGGAAAGAAATGTGATCATAGGAACATTTTATTACAGAATTGTGAGAAGAAATAGAAGGAAACACAAATTCATTCTCAATAATCACTTCTCAAATTCAAACATTAATCTTAGAATTACTGCAGCTGACATTGTCTATTACAGTTGTGTTGATTTAATATTTTGGTGTTTGTCTGGGATGATGATGTGTCGGGTTCGACCTTTTTTCTCTCTCCTGCAATGAGGCTTTCACCATTCAGGTTCCTGACGAAACTTCCTCCCTAAACTGACAATGTGTAATACATTGCTTCTTTTATTGGGTTTGTTTCGCTTTCGGTTTGGGACCTGATCATTGTGTTCTTCAGTGGGTAGATCCACACTGACCTCACTTTTAGCTTCTGATGAGGTACACAAATGCTGTTTACTTTAGGGTATTTCGCCCTCACTTTTCCCTTTACTGTAGGGAGCATCATTTTTTTCTGATCTGCCCTGAGTCCTCTGGGACATTCGTGCTCGCCAGTGTCTGTCCAGCTTTCACTTCACTCTACTGCGGCACTTCGACTAGGTGAGGCATCTCCCTCACCATCGGCTTGCCTTTTTTGGAACTTACCTTGCCCTTGCAGCTTTCTGTAAATGCTGTTAGCAGCCTTTTTAGGATGCCTTTTTTGGGTTGTATTTAAAGAGGAGAGCGTGTGGTCTAATTTATCTAACATTTCAGGGTTGGCAAATCGGAGAATAGGGGATTCCAGTTGAGAATCCTCATGGCCCTCTTCTAACCTGTCCTCACTGTCCTTTTCAATCCTCCCCTTTTGACTGTCTGACAGATCTGTGCATGTCTGTACCCTCCAAAGCCTTTGCTTTTTTCCTTTGGTCTGGGATGTCAATTAAATAATTTACCTGACTATTCCATTTGCCACTCGATATGGACCACCGAACTGGGCTTTTAGGGATTCACCCTGCAGTGGGAGTTGTAACAATACAGGGTCTCTGTCCTGAAATGTTCCAGCCTTGGCATTTCAGTCTGATTACCTTTTCATAGCTGCCTGGGAGGTCTTTAGGTGTTACTGAGCCAAGGCACAGGCTCTCGTGAGCCACTCCCAGAGCAAGGAAATGTAGTCTAACAAGGAAGTTTGATCCCTCTGCCCCAAAAACTTCTCCTTGATTAGTTTAAGAGGACCTCTCATCTCGTGTCCATAAACTAATTGAAAGAGACTAAAGCCAGTGGAATCATTGGATAAGTCCCTGGAAACCAACAGGTGAAATGCCATCCCTTTGTCCCAGTCATGGGGTTACTCATAGCAATATGGCCTGATCATTGTCTTCAGGGTCTGGTGGTGCCACTCCAAAGCACCTTGTGACTGTGGGTGGTAGGCTGAGGACTTGCACTGGGTTATGTCCAGATTCCCTTTTCAAAAATACTTGATATAAAATGTGTGCCCTTTTCCATCTGGATCTCAGCAGGCAGCCCATATCGGGTAAAGAATTGGGTTAACCCCTCCACCACTACCTTGGCAGAGATAGTTCTTCGGGAGAATGGCCTCTGGGAATCGGGTCACCACATCCATAATGGTGAGAAGATACTGGTAATCCCGTTTTGTTTTCAGCAGGTGTCCCACACAATCCACCAGCATTCTGCTGAAGGGTTCCCCAAAATCTGGTATGGGAATTAGGAGTGAAGGTTTTATTGCAGTTTGGGGCTTCTCCACGACCTGGCACATGTGACCAGATTTACAGAAATCCACCACATCTTTATGGAGTTGTGGCCAGTGAAGATGCTGTCTTATGCAGGCTTCGATTTTTCATATACTGACATGTCCAGTCATTGGAAGTTCGTGGGCCATTCTTAATATTTCTGAAAGGGCACTGGCAAGCAAGAACTTGGTTTAAAGTGTGTCTATTCGACGCCAGGAGCATCAGGAATAAGGTGGGTGAGCTTGCAGCATGGGTTGGTACCTGGGATCTCGATGTTGTGGCCATTTCGGAGACTTGGGTAAAGCAGAGACAGGAATGGATGTTGCAGGTTCCGGGATTTACATGTTTCAGTAAGAACAGAGAAGATGGTAAAAGAGGGGCGGGGTGGGGGGTGGGTGGCATTGTTAATCAAGGAGAGTATTACAGCGGCAGAAAGGACGTTTGAGGACTCGTCG